>NW_028162718.1:102500-127500 GCF_964263955.1 Coregonus lavaretus | reverse complement strand
GCTGATTTTGGATGTTTGCCCACTGACAAAGACATGGTCAGTCTATAATTTTAATGGTAGGTTTATTTGAACAGTGAGAGACAGAATAACAACAAAAAAATCCAGAAAAACGCATGTCAAAAATGTTATAAATTGATTTGCATTTTAATGAGGGAAATAAGTTTTTGACCCCCTCTCAAACAGAAAGATTTCTGGCTCCCAGGTGTATTTTATACAGGTAACGAGCTGAGATTAGGAGCACACTCTTAAAGGGAGTGCTCCTAATCTCTGCTTGTTACCTGTATAAAAGACACCTGTCCACAGAAGCAATCAATCAGATTCCAAACTCTCCATCATGGCCAAGACCAAAGAGCTCTACAAGGATGTCAGGGACAAGATTGTAGACCTACACAAGGCTGGAATGGGCTACAAGACCATCGCCAAGCAGCTTGGTGAGAAGGTGACAACAGTTGGTGCGATTATTCGCAAATGGAAGAAACACAAAAGACCTGTCAATGTCCCTCAGCCTGGGGCTCCATGCAAGATCTCACATCGTGGAGTTGCAATGATCATGAGGAATCAGCCCAGAACTACACAGGAAGATCTTGTCAATGATCTCAAGGCAGCTGGGACCATAGTCACCAAGAAAACTATTGGTAACACACTACGCCGTGAAGAACTGAAATCCTGCAGCGCCCGCAAGGTCCCCCTGCTCAAGAAAGCACATATACAGGCCCGTCTGAAGTTTGCCAATGAACATCTGAATGATTCAGAGGATCCATCAACTCAACTCGCCGTGTTTGGAGGAGAAGGAATGCTGCCTATGACCCCAAGAACACCATCCCCACTGTCAAACATGGAGGTGGAAACATTATGCTTTGGGGGTGTTTTTCTTCTACGGGGACAGGACAACTTCACCGCATCAAAGGGACAATGGACGGGGCCATGTACCGTCAAATCTTGGGTAAGAACCTCCTTCCCTCAGCCAAGCCATTGAAGTGGGTCGTGGATGGGTATTCCAGCATGACAATGACCCAAAACACACGGCCAAAGCAACAAAGGAGTGGCTCAAGAAGAAGCACATTAAGGTCCTGAAGTGGCCTAGCCAGTCTCCAGACCTTAATCCCATAGAAAATCTGTGGAGGGAGCTGAAGGTTTGAGTTGCCAAACGTCAGGCTCGAAACCTTAATGACTTGTAGAAGATCTGCAAAGAGGAGTGGGACAAAATCCCTCCTGAGATGTGTGCAAACCTTGTGGGCAACTACAAGAAACGTCTGACCTCTGTGATTGCGAACAAGGGTTTTGCCACCAAGTACTAAGTCATGTTTTGCAGAGGGGTCAAATACTTATTTCCCTCATTAAAATGCAAATCAATTTATAATTAGTTAACCGGATGGATTCTGTCATTAGTTAACCAGAAGGGTTCTGTCATTAGTTAACCGGAAGGGTTCTGTCATTAGTTAACCGGAAGGGTTCTGTCATTAGTTAACCGGAAGGGTTCTGTCATTAGTTAACCGGAAGGGTTCTGTCATTAGTTAACCGGAAGGGTTCTGTCATTAGTTAACCGGAAGGGTTCTGTCATTAGTTAACCGGAAGGGTTCTGTCATTAGTTAACCGGAAGGGTTCTGTAATTAGTTAACCGGAAGGGTTCTGTAATTAGTTAACCGGAAGGGTTCTGTAATTAGTTAACCGGAAGGGTTTTGTAATTGGTTAACCGGAAGGGTTCTGTCATTAGTTAACTTGACGGGTTCTGGGAGCCATGCCACAAGCTGGGACCATAGATAGCATGTGTGTGTGGGGAGTCATCTAAGTCAGGTTTATCCAAGTCAGGTTTATCTAAGTCAGGGTTATATGAGTCAGGTTCATCTGAGTCAGGTTGGATCTCAGAATTGAAGAAAGACCCCAGACATATACAAATAATCCTTGTCAGAGCACATAATGAACTGCAGGGTGTGAGGCAACTTCATAGCATGAGACAGCTCCATGTACAAGTAGAACCCCTGGGTAGGACACTAGTCTTTCGCAGGGCATTACCCCCACCCCATCTGATTCATTCTGAGTGCCAAGCAGAGAGACAATTTTAGTGTCTCGGCCGGGGTCATCCCAAAAGGATGGTCATACCCAAACTTCCAATCTCAGGGCGGACACTCTAACATCAAGATCACTGAGTTTGTCCTACTTTTATACTGATTTACAAGACTGTAAAAACACTGCAGCGCTAATATTCTGGTTACACACTGCAGCGCTAATATTCTGGTTACACACTGCAGCGCTAATATTCTGGTTATACACTGCAGGGCTAATATTCTGGTTTTACACTGCAGCGCTAATATTCTGGTTACACACTGCAGCGCTAATATTCTGGTTATACACTGCAGGGCTAATATTCTGGTTATACACTGCAGCGCTAATATTCTGGTTACACACTGCAGCGCTAATATTCTGGTTATACACTGCAGGGCTAATATTCTGGTTATACACTGCAGCGCTAATATTCTGGTTATACACTGCAGCGCTAATATTCAGGTTATACACTGCAGCGCTAATATTGAGGTTATACACTGCAGCGCTAATATTCAGGTTATACACTGCAGCGCTAATATTCAGGTTATACACTGCAGCGCTAATATTCTGGTTATACACTGCAGCGCTAATATTCAGGTTATACACTGAAGGGCTAATATTCTGGTTACTGACTGTGTCTGTCAGACTGTAATACTCACTGCAGGGCTAATATTCTGGTTACTGACTGTGTCTGTCAGACTGTAATACTCACTGCAGGGCTAATATTCTGGTTATTGACTGAGTCTGTCAGACTGTAATACTCACTGCAGGGCTAATATTCTGGTTATTGACTGTGTCTGTCAGACTGTAATACTCACTGCAGGGCTAATATTCTGGTTATTGACTGTGTCTGTCAGACTGTAATACTCACTGCAGGGCTAATATTCTGGTTATTGACTGTGTCTGTCAGACTGTAATACTCACTGCAGGGCTAATATTCTGGTTATTCACTGCAGGGCTAATATTCTGGTTACTGACTGTGTCTGTCAGACTGTAATACTCACTGCAGGGCTAATATTCTGGTTATACACTGCAGGGCTAATATTCTGGTTACTGACTGTGTCTGTCAGACTGTAATACTCACTGCAGGGCTAATATTCTGGTTATTGACTGAGTCTGTCAGACTGTAATACTCACTGCAGGGCTAATATTCTGGTTATACACTGCAGGGCTAATATTCTGGTTACTGACTGTGTCTGTCAGACTGTAATACTCACTGCAGGGCTAATATTCTGGTTATACACTGCAGGGCTAATATTCTGGTTACTGACTGTGTCTGTCAGACTGTAATACTCACTGCAGGGCTAATATTCTGGTTATACACTGCAGGGCTAATATTCTTGTTATACACTGCAGGGCTAATATTCTGGTTATACACTGCAGGGCTAATATTCTGGTTACTGACTGTGTCTGTCAGACTGTAATACTCACTGCAGGGCTAATATTCAGGTTGTACTATGCAGGGCTAATATTCTGGTTACTGATCTATATGTGCTCTTGCAAACTTCATTGCTGTCAGTCTTTTTTTAATGTTTTAAGGTTTTGTGTTTTATTGAGATGGGACAGTGTAGAGGAATCAGTAAAGGGCAAATCAGAACGGCAGTGGGTTGGATGTTGCACACATGTTGACTTTGGTAGCCTGTACTGTACATGTTGACTCTGGTAGCCTGTACTCTACATGTTGACTCTGGTAGCCTGTACTGTACATGTTGACTCTGGTAGCCTGTACTGTACATGTTGACTCTGGTAGCCTGTACTGTACATGTTGACTCTGGTAGCCTGTACTGTACATGTTGACTCTGGTAGCCTGTACTGTACATGTTGACTCTGGTAGCCTGTCCTGTACATGTTGACTCTGGTAGCCTGTACTGTACATGTTGACTCTGGTAGCCTGTACTGTACATGTTGACTCTGGTAGCCTGTACTGTACATGTTGACTCTGGTAGCCTGTACTGTACATGTTGACTCTGGTAGCCTGTCCTGTACATGTTGACTCTGGTAGCTGGTACTGTACATGTTGACTCTGGTAGCCTGTACTGTACATGTTGACTCTGGTAGCCTGTACTGTACATGTTGACTCTGGTAGCCTGTACTGTACATGTTGACTCTGGTAGCCTGTACTGTACATGTTGACTCTGGTAGCCTGTACTGTACATGTTGACTCTGGTAGCCTGTTCTGTACATGTTGACTCTGGTAGCCTGTACTGTACATGTTGACTCTGGTAGCCTGTACTGTGCATGTTGACTCTGGTAGCCTGTACTGTACATGTTGACTCTGGTAGCCTGTCCTGTACATGTTGACTCTGGTAGCCTGTACTGTACATGTTGACTCTGGTAGCCTGTACTGTACATGTTGACTCTGGTAGCCTGTCCTGTACATGTTGACTCTGGTAGCCTGTACTGGACATGTTGACTCTGGTAGCCTGTACTGGACATGTTGACTCTGGTAGCCTGTACTGGACATGTTGACTCTGGTAGCTGGTACTGTACATGTTGACTCTGGTAGCCTGTTCTGTACATGTTGACTCTGGTAGCCTGTACTGGACATGTTGACTCTGGTAGCCTGTACTGGACATGTTGACTCTGGTAGCTGGTACTGTACATGTTGACTCTGGTAGCCTGTTCTGTACATGTTGACTCTGGTAGCCTGTACTGGACATGTTGACTCTGGTAGCCTGTACTGTACATGTTGACTCTGGTAGCCTGTACTGTGCATGTTGACTCTGGTAGCCTGTTCTGTACATGTTGACTCTGGTAGCCTGTACTGGACATGTTGACTCTGGTAGCCTGTACTGTACATGTTGACTCTGGTAGCCTGTACTGTGCATGTTGACTCTGGTAGCCTGTTCTGTACATGTTGACTCTGGTAGCCTGTACTGTACATGTTGACTCTGGTAGCCTGTACTGGACATGTTGACTCTGGTAGCCTGTACTGTACATGTTGACTCTGGTAGCTGGTACTGTACATGTTGACACTGGTAGCCTGTACTGGACATGTTGACTCTGGTAGCCTGTACTGTACATGTTGACTCTGGTAGCCTGTACTGTACATGTTGACTCTGGTAGCCTGTACTGTACATGTTGACTCTGGTAGCCTGTACTGTACATGTTGACTCTGGTAGCTGGTACTGTACATGTTGACTCTGGTAGCTGGTACTGTACATGTTGACTCTGGTAGCTGGTACTGTACATGTTGACTCTGGTAGCCTGTACTGTACATGTTGACTCTGGTAGCCTGTCCTGTACATGTTGACTCTGGTAGCCTGTACTGTACATGTTGACTCTGGTAGTCTGTACTGTACATGTTGACTCTGGTAGCTGGTACTGTACATGTTGACTCTGGTAGCCTGTACTGTGCATGTTGACTCTGGTAGCCTGTTCTGTACATGTTGACTCTGGTAGCCTGTACTCTACATGTTGACTCTGGTAGCCTGTACTGGACATGTTGACTCTGGTAGCCTGTACTGGACATGTTGACTCTGGTAGCTGGTACTGTACATGTTGACTCTGGTAGCCTGTTCTCTACATGTTGACTCTGGTAGCCTGTACTGGACATGTTGACTCTGGTAGCCTGTACTGTACATGTTGACTCTGGTAGCCTGTACTGTGCATGTTGACTCTGGTAGCCTGTACTGTACATGTTGACTCTGGTAGCCTGTACTGTGCATGTTGACTCTGGTAGCCTGTTCTGTACATGTTGACTCTGGTAGCCTGTACTGTACATGTTGACTCTGGTAGCCTGTACTGGACATGTTGACTCTGGTAGCCTGTACTGTACATGTTGACTCTGGTAGCCTGTACTGTGCATGTTGACTCTGGTAGCCTGTTCTGAACATGTTGACTCTGGTAGCCTGTACTGGACATGTTGACTCTGGTAGCCTGTACTGTACATGTTGACTCTGGTAGCCTGTACTGTACATGTTGACTCTGGTAGCCTGTTCTGTACATGTTGACTCTGGTAGCCTGTACTGTACATGTTGACTCTGGTAGCCTGTACTGTACATGTTGACTCTGGTAGCCTGTACTGTACATGTTGACTCTGGTAGCCTGTACTGTACATGTTGACTCTGGTAGCCTGTACTGTGCATGTTGACTCTGGTAGCCTGTTCTGTACATGTTGACTCTGGTAGCCTGTACTGTACATGTTGACTCTGGTAGCCTGTACTGTACATGTTGACTCTGGTAGCCTGTACTGTACATGTTGACTCTGGTAGCCTGTACTGGACATGTTGACTCTGGTAGCCTGTACTGTACATGTTGACTCTGGTAGCTGGTACTCTACATGTTGACTCTGGTAGCTGGTACTGTACATGTTGACTCTGGTAGCTGGTACTGTACATGTTGACTCTGGTAGCCTGTACTGTACATGTTGACTCTGGTAGCCTGTCCTGTACATGTGTTGACTCTGGTAGCCTGTACTGTACATGTTGACTCTGGTAGCCTGTCCTGTACATGTGTTGACTCTGGTAGCCTGTACTGTACATGTTGACTCTGGTAGCCTGTACTGTGCATGTTGACTCTGGTAGCCTGTACTGTACATGTTGACTCTGGTAGCCTGTACTGTACATGTTGACTCTGGTAGCCTGTACTGTACATGTTGACTCTGGTAGCCTGTACTCTACATGTTGACTCTGGTAGCCTGTACTGTACATGTTGACTCTGGTAGCCTGTACTGTACATGTTGACTCTGGTAGCCTGTACTGTACATGTTGACCCTGGTAGCCTGTACTGTACATGTTGACTCTGGTAGCCTGTACTGTACATGTTGACTCTGGTAGCCTGTACTGTACATGTTGACTCTGGTAGCCTGTACTCTACATGTTGACTCTGGTAGCCTGTACTCTACATGTTGACTCTGGTAGCCTGTACTGTGCATGTTGACTCTGGTAGCCTGTTCTGTACATGTTGACTCTGGTAGCCTGTCCTGGACATGTTGACTCTGGTAGCCTGTACTGTAAATGTTGACTCTGGTAGCCTGTCCTGTACATGTTGACTCTGGTAGCCTGTACTGGACATGTTGACTCTGGTAGCTGGTACTGTACATGTTGACTCTGGTAGCCTGTTCTGTACATGTTGACTCTGGTAGCCTGTACTGTACATGTTGACTCTGGTAGCCTGTACTCTACATGTTGACTCTGGTAGCCTGTACTGTACATGTTGACTCTGGTAGCCTGTACTGGACATGTTGACTCTGGTAGCCTGTACTGGACATGTTGACTCTGGTAGCCTGTACTCTACATGTTGACTCTGGTAGCCTGTACTGTACATGTTGACTCTGGTAGCCTGTACTGTGCATGTTGACTCTGGTAGCCTGTACTGTGCATGTTGACTCTGGTAGCCTGTACTGTACATGTTGACTCTGGTAGCCTGTACTGTACATGTTGACTCTGGTAGCCTGTCCTGTACATGTTGACTCTGGTAGCCTGTCCTGGACATGTTGACTCTGGTAGCCTGTACTGTACATGTTGACTCTGGTAGCCTGTCCTGGACATGTTGACTCTGGTAGCCTGTTCTGTACATGTTGACTCTGGTAGCCTGTCCTGTACATGTTGACTCTGGTAGCCTGTCCTGTACATGTTGACTCTGGTAGCCTGTACTGTGCATGTTGACTCTGGTAGCCTGTACTGTACATGTTGACTCTGGTAGTCTGTACTGGACATGTTGACTCTGGTAGCCTGTACTGGACATGTTGACTCTGGTAGCTGGTACTGTACATGTTGACTCTGGTAGCCTGTTCTGTACATGTTGACTCTGGTAGCCTGTACTGGACATGTTGACTCTGGTAGCCTGTTCTGTACATGTTGACTCTGGTAGCCTGTACTGTACATGTTGACTCTGGTAGCCTGTACTGGACATGTTGACTCTGGTAGCCTGTACTGTACATGTTGACTCTGGTAGCCTGTACTGGACATGTTGACTCTGGTAGCCTGTACTGTACATGTTGACTCTGGTAGCCTGTCCTGTACATGTTGACTCTGGTAGCCTGTCCTGTACATGTTGACTCTGGTAGCCTGTACTGTACATGTTGACTCTGGTAGCCTGTACTGTACATGTTGACTCTGGTAGCCTGTCCTGTACATGTTGACTCTGGTAGCCTGTACTGTACATGTTGACTCTGGTAGCCTGTCCTGTACATGTTGACTCTGGTAGCCTGTACTGTACATGTTGACTCTGGTAGCCTGTACTGTACATGTTGACTCTGGTAGCTGGTACTGTACATGTTGACTCTGGTAGCCTGTACTGTACATGTTGACTCTGCTACAGTATGTCATGACTTACCTGGACCAGCTATTGACATGTGCCTTCTGTTAAGGAAATCAGGTGACAAATGAGCTGAAAAGGTGTCTAGAGTAGGACTTTATCTCCTAATTAACTGATCCCCGCTACTATCAGGTCAATGGGGACTCATATTTTAATATGCTGCTAAACTGGCATGACGTCCTGTCTTTCATCTGACATCTGGAGATACATTCATGAAGGAATGAAGAGCTCTTCTTTAGTGTGAGTAGTTTAGCCTGTTTTCTGTCTGTTAATTACAGGAGGTAGACCGGCCCCCTGGGGAAATTACCCAGCCTCACTAAGCTTCTCATCCTGCCTCTCTGGAAAGACCACCACCTCATCTTCAGACCACGCATGTGTCCCAAATGGCACCCTATTCCGTGTATGGTGCACTACTTTTGACAAGAGCTATCGTTGTGTCTAGATGGCGCCGACAGACATGGAAGCTCTGCTTCTAGCTCCTAAGCAACTTTCCAGTATTTTGTTTTTTTGTGTGTGTTATTTCTTACATTATTAGCCCAGAAACGTTTTTTGTGTTATTGCATACAGCCGGAAATAACTTTTGGATATCAGAGCGGCGGTAACTCACCAGCATTACGACCAGGAATACGACTTTCTCGAATTGGATCCTTTGTTCGTACCACCCAGAGGCTGCTTCAAGATGCCACCGGCGGAGAAGAGGTATTCAAAGTGGACTTCTAGTCTGACTAAGGAGGCTTGCACACCATCCACCGCTTCCGAGTATATTACTCGCTAATGTTCAGTGCCTGGACAATAAAGTAGACGAGCTCAGGGCGAGGATCTCCTTCCAGAGAGATGTAAGGGACTGTACCATACTCTGTTTCATGGAATCATGGCTCTCTCAGGATATACTGTCCACGTCCATAGAGCCAGCTGGGTTCTCAGTTCATCGCGCAGACAGGAATAAAGAACTCTCAGGGAAGAAGAAAGGCAGTGGTGTATGTTTCATGATTAACTACTCATGGTGTGATTGTGATAACACACAGAAACTCAAGTCCTTTTGTTCACCCGACCTAGAATACTTCACAATGAAATGCCGACCGTATTAACTCCCAAGAGATTTCTCTTCGGTTATAGTCACAGCCGTGTATATTCCCCCTCAAGCCGATACCATGACGGCCCTCAAAGAACTACTTTGGACTTTGTGCAAACTGGAAAACACATATCCTGAGGACCCATTTATTGTAGCTGGGGATTTTAACAAAGCACATTTGAGGAAAATGCTACAGAAGTTCTATCAACACATTGCCTGTAGTACTCGCTCTGGAAAAACACTAGACCACTGCTACTCCCCCTTTTGAGATGCCTACAAGGCCCTCCCCCGCCCTCCCTTCGGCAAATCAGATCACAACTCCATTATGCTCCTCCCTTCCTATAGGCAGAAACTCAAACAGGAAGTACTCGTGCTAAGGTCTATTCAACGCTGGTCTGACCAATTGGAATCCATGCTTCAAGATTGTTTTGATCATGCGGACTGGGATATTTTCTGGGTAGCCTCTGAGAATAACATTGACATATACACGGACAAGGTGAATGAGTTCATCAGGAATGTGTATAGGGGATGTTGTTCCCATGGTGACTATTATAACCTACCCAAACCAGAGACCGTGGATAGATGGCAGCATTGGCGCAAAACTGAAAGCACGAACCACCGCATTTAACCATGGCAACGTGACTGGGAATATGGTAAAATACAAACAGTGTACAGTTGAAGTCAGAAGTTTACATACACCTTAGCCAAATACAATTAAACTCAGTTTTTCACAATTCCTGACATTTAATCCTAGTACAAATTCCCTGTCTTAGGTCAGTTAGGATCACCACTTTATTTTAAGAATGTGAAATGTCAAAATAATAGTAGAGAGAATGATTTATTTCAGCTTTTATTTCTTTCATCACATTCCCAGTGGGTCAGAAGTTTACATACACTCAATTAGTATTTGGTAGCATTGCCTTTAAATTGTTTAACTTGGGTCAAACATTTCGCATAGCCTTCCACAAGCTTCCCACAATAAGTTGGGTGTCACGCCCTGACTCAGGGGACTCTTATATGTTGAGTCAGGGTGTGTGTGTTCTTTGTTTGTATATATTCTATGTGTATATCTATTATGTGTAGATCTATGTTGGCCAGGGTGGTTCCCAATCAGAGGCAGCTGTCGCTCGTTGTCTCTGATTGGGGACCATACTTAGGCAGCCTATTGGCACTGTCTAGTTGTGGGATCTTGTTCCGGTTAAGGTATGTTGTGTGTGCTACCTTGGACTTCACGTTTCGTTTCCTTTGTTGTTTTGTCGTGTGTTTAACAGTTAAAAATAAACATGTACGCATATCACGCTGCGCCTTGGTCTGACCCGTCATTCAACGAACGTGACATTGGGTGAATTGTGGCCCATTCTTCCTGACAGACCTGGTGTAACTGAGTCAGGTTTGTAGGCCTCCTTGCTCGCACACACTTTTTCAGTTCTGCCCACACATTTTCTATAGGATTGAGGTCAGGGCTTTGTGATGGCCACTCCAATACCTTGACTTTGTTGTCCTTAAGCCATTTTGCCACAACTTTGGAAGTATGCTTGGGGTCATTGTCCACAGAGCATGCGCAGACCAGCTGACTGGAGTGTTTACGGACATATTAAATCTCTCCCTATCCCAGTCTGCTGTCCCCACTTGCTTCAGGATGTCCACCATTGTTCCTTTACCCAAGAAAGCAAAGGTAACTAAACTAAATGCTTATCGCCCCGTAGCACTCACTTCTGTCATCGTGAAATGTTTTGAGAGACTAGTCAAGGATCATATCTCCTCTACCTTACCTGACACCTTAGACCAACTTCAATTTGCGTACCGCCCCAATAGATCCACAGACGATGAAACCACCATCTGGACAAGAGGAATACCTACGTCAGAATGCTGTTCATTGACTATAGCTCAGCATTCAACACCATAGTACCCTCCAAGCTCATCATTAAGATCGGGACCCTGGGTCTGAAACCCGCACTGTGCAACTGGGTCCTGGACTTCCTGACGGGCCGCCCCCACCTGGTGAAGGTGGGAAACAACACTTCCACTTCGCTGATCCTCAACACTGGGGCCCCACAAGGGTGTGTGCTCAGCCCCCTCCTGTACTCCCTGTTCACCCATGACTGCGTGGCCATGCACGCCTCCAACCCAATCATCAAGTTTGCAGACGACACAACAGTAATAGGCCTGATCACCAACAATGACGAGACAGCCTACAGGGAGGAGGTGAGGGCCCTGGCGGAGTGGTGCCAGGAAAATAACCTCTCCCTCAACGTCAACAAAATGAAGGAGCTGATCATGGACTTCAGGAGACAGCAGAGGGAGCACGCGCTATCCACATCAACGGGACCAAAGTGGAGAAGGTGGAAAGCTTCAAGTTCCTCGGCGTACACATCACTGACAATCTGAAATGGTCCACCCACACAGATACCAACGCAACAGCGCCTTTTCAACCTCAGGAGGCTGAAGAAATTTGGCTTGGCCCCTAAGACCCTCAGAAACTTTTACAGATGCACAATTGAGAGCATCCTGTCGGGCTGTATCACCGTCTGGTACGGCAACTGCACCGACCGCTACCGCAGGGCTCTCCAGAGGGTGGTGCGGTCTGCCCAACGCATCACCGGTGGCACACTGCCTGCCCTCCAGGACATCTACAGCACCGATGTCACAGGAAGGCCAAAAAGATAATCAATGACATCAACCACCCAAGCCACGGCCTGTTCACCCTGCTATCCTCCGAAAGGCGAGGTCAGTAGAGGTGCTTTAAAGCTGGGTTTGAGAGACTGAAAAACAGCTTCTAGCTCAAGGCAATCAGACTGTTAAATAGCCTTCACTAGCCGGCTACCACCCGGCTACTCAACCCTGCACCTTAGAGGCTGCTGCCCTATATACATAGACATGGAATCACTGGTCACTTTAATAATGTTTACATACTGCTTTGCTCATCTCATATGTACAGTGGGGAGAACAAGTATTTGATACACTGCCGATTTTGCAGGTTTTCCTACTTACAAAGCATGTAGAGGTCTGTAATTTTTATCATAGGTACACTTCAACTGTAAGAGACAGAATCTAAAACAAAAATCCAGAAAATCACCTTGTATGATTTTTAAGTAATTAATTTGCATTTTATTGCATGACATAAGTATTTGATACATAAGAAAAGCAGAACTTAATATTTGGTACAGAAACCTTTGTTTGCAATTACAGAGATCCTACGTTTTCTGTAGGTCTTGACCAGGTTTGCACACACTGCAGCAGGGATTTTGGCTCACTCCTCCATACAGACCTTCTCCAGATCCTTCAGGTTTCGGGGCTGTCGCTGGGCAATACGGACTTTCAGCTCCCTCCAAAGATTTTCTATTGCGTTCAGGTCTGGAGACTGGCTAGGCCACTCCAGGACCTTGAGATGCTTCTTATGGAGCCACTCCTTAGTTGCCCTGGCTGTGTGTTTCAGGTCGTTGTCATGCTGGAAGACCCAGCCACGACCCATCTTCAATGCTCTTACTGAGGGAAGGAGGTTGTTGGCCAAGATCTCGTGATACATGGCCCCATCCATCCTCCCCTCAATACGGTGCAGTCGTCCTGTCCCCTTTGCAGAAAAGCATCCCCAAAGAATGATGTTTCCACCTCCATGCTTCACGGTTGGGATGGTGTTCTTGGGGTTGTACTCATCCTTCTTCTTCCTCCAAACACGGCGAGTGGAGTTTAGACCAAAAAGCTCTATTTTTGTCTCATCAGACCACATGACCTTCTCCCATTCCTCCTCTGGATCATCCAGATGGTCATTGGCAAACTTCAGACGGGCCTGGACATGCGCTGGCTTGAGCAGAGAGACCTTGCGTGCGCTGCAGGATTTTAATCCATGACGGCGTGGTGTGTTACTAATGGTTTTCTTTGAGACTGTGGTCCCAGCTCTCTTCAGGTCATTGACCAGGTCCTGCCGTGTAGTTCTGGGCTGATCACTCACCTTCCTCATGATCATTGATGCCCCACGAGGTGAGATCTTGCATGGAGCCCCAGACCGAGGGTGATTGACCGTCATCTTGAACTTCTTCCATTTTCTAATAATTGCGCCAACAGTTGTTGCCTTCTCACCAAGCCGCTTGCCTATTGTCCTGTAGCCCATCCCAGCCTTGTGCAGGTCTACAATTTTATCCCTGATGTCCTTACACAGCTCTCTGGTCTTGGCCATTGTGGAGAGGTTGGAGTCTGTTTGATTGAGTGTGTGGACAGGTGTCTTTTATACAGGTAACGAGTTCAAACAGGTGCAGTTAATACAGGTAATGAGTGGAGAACGGGAGGGCTTCTTAAAGAAAAACTAACAGGTCTGTGAGAGCCGGAATTCTTACTGGTTGGTAGGTGATCAAATACTTATGTCATGCAATAAAATGCAAATTAATTACTTACAAATCATACAATGTGATTTTCTAGATTTTTGTTTTAGATTCCGTCTCTCACAGTTGAAGTGTACCTATGATAAAAATTACAGACCTCTACATGCTTTGTAAGTAGGAAAACCTGCAAAATCGGCAGTGTATCAAATACTTGTTCTCCCCACTGTATATACTGTATTCTATTCTACTGTAATTTAGTCAATGCCACGCCAACATTGCTCGTCCAAATATTTATATTCTTAATTACATTATTTTACTTTTAGATTTTGTGTATTGTTATGAATTGTTAGATACTACTGCACTGTTGGAGCTTGGAACATAAGCATCTTGCTACACCCACAATAACATCTGCTAAATATGTGTATTTGACTTGATTTTGATATATAATATATAATATATAGGGAATAGGGTGCCATTTGGGACACACACCACCTAACTCACCTCATCTCAGCTCATCTCAGCTCACCTCAGCTCACCTCAGCTCATCTCAGCTCACCTCAGCTCATCTCAGCTCACCTCAGCTCACCTCAGCTCACCTCAGCTCACCTCATCTCAGCTCAGCTCATCTCAGCTCACCTCATCTCGGCTCACCTCAGCTCATCTCATCTCAGCTCAGCTCACCTCATCTCAGCTCAGCTCATCTCAGCTCACCTCATCTTAGCTCACCTCAGCTCAACTCAGCTCAACTCTGCTCTGCTCAACGCAGTGAGGGGATGAGGGGATGAGGGGTTAGTTATTGATGAGTGTTCTATTCTATCCACCTTCCCTTGACCAACCAGGGTTTGGGCCTTAACACTAGAACCGTCTGGCCTTTCAGTCTATAAGTACCCGCTAGAGAACGTTGAGGACGTTGTAGGACTTATCCTTTAGCAAACGCATCATATGCATATCAACCCACAAGGTGTGCAAACATAAGCACCAAAAACTTGATGAATAGTGCATCAACTATTGTAAAGGATGAATTGCATGAAGAAATATTAGTGGAAATATATCAATTAAAAACATTACAACAATAGTTATTTGTTTGGATAGAGTAAAGGATATGTTTGGTATAATTCTACAAAGTCTTAGACAAACCGTATATATATATATCTTATTTTATTTTCCCTTAACAATGAAAACATTACAGTGGAATCCATTTGATCAACTTTATTTGTAGATTTGATTAGTAACAGAGTTATAGTACTTAATAAATAATATAACCAGCCAGGTGGACAGGTGAAATGATTCGCCGTATTCCTAAACAAAAGCACCAGTGCATGAACAATTGTAAAGGTTGAATTGCATAAATAAATATTAGTGGAAATATATTCATGACAAGATATAAAAACAGTAATGTGTTGATGTTGACTGTATTGTGCCTTTATTTCCCTTTATATTCCTTTCCAACCCCACCACCCCTGATTGGAGTAAACTAGTGAACAACAACGCTTAGGCCTCTACTTCCAGCTTATACATACTATATACATTTTATGGACACAGTCAATAATTATATTTTGTTTGTTTTTACTCCTGAACTTCCTCCGATCATTTTCATGATGTCCATCCGGTTTGCTTCTATATGCCATATCTTTCTAACTGTGCTCTTTCACAAAAGCTCACAATATATAACCTATATACTTATTATGGACACAGTATGCTTTACATTAGTTATCTTGTTGTTATTAGTAGTTGTTATTAGTCGCATCCTTCAGCTCCATTCAACACCTCCCATCTATCTCTTAACACCATCCATATTGGATTTCTATTTGCCATATATATTTCAACTGTACTGTGATGTTTCACAAAAGTTCTGAACCTTTCTATTCTCATTGTTTCTACAGTTTGTGAATTGAAAATAAACATTTTTGTTAAAATTATTATTATATTATTGATCGATTGACTATGACTTTTCAGATCACCCAGTAGTGCTAACTGCAGGGTCAGCTCCATGCAATGTATCATGTTTATATAATAATAATAATAATATGCCATTTAGCAGACGCTTTTATCCAAAGCGACTTACAGTCATGCGTGCATACATTTTTTGTGTATGGGTGGTCCCGGGGATCGAACCCACTACCCTGGCGTTACAAGCGTCGTGCTCTACCAGCTGAGCTACAGAGGACCACATTGACATTGTAAAGAACGACGGTGGAACAACAACCTATTAATCCAGGTGTATGGAGACAATACAAATGTATAACCAACTCTTCGCAGCTCTGCCACAAAAAAAATGGAAAACGCAATTACTTAAAAGAGAAAGGAATTAATGTGTCTGCCACCAATAAAAAATCATAAAGGGCTTAAAATTACAAATATAAATCGTAAAATGTATCAGTCAAGAGGGCTGACAACTATGCCACAATAACATGTTATCGGGTTGATGAACTGATATACACAACAACAATTGATACAGCAATTCGTTATTTTCTATATATTAAGCTAGTATATAAAATTCTCGCCACAAAAATAATGCTCAGTATATGGGGTATTGAACAGTCAGCCCAGCGTGTAGCCCCCGTCAGAAAAGAGCGGGGACCGTCCGACTACACAAGCAGCAATGAGTAAAACGCACAACAAAATAGTTTCAGATGATTTTAGTGTCTCTGGCGCTCAGGCAGGAGGTTAAAGATGGCGGCCACCTGTGGTCTCTTCACTGGTCCGTAACTCTCCTGAGGAGTCTGTGGCAGGAGAGAGCAACACAGTGTAAGTGGGATAGTTGGCACGCTGTGTCTAGCTAGCTGCTTCAGCTGACTGAGGTCCAGCCTAAACTCTTGTGCCAGTCAGTTGATTAGGGAATGCCTTGCAGATGGGGAGTCAGGTCCAGTCAGTTGATTAGGGAATGCCTTGCAGATGGGGAGTCAGGTCCACGAATGGTTGTTATGCCATAATATCAGGATGCAGTTGGACCTGCAAACTGTATCTCCACGGGGGGGGATTTTGAAGGACCACAGTCAGTCAATAGGAAACATCATTGTGCTCTTGGGTAAAATGTTCATTTTTGGGGGGCCATTTGGGTGGAAATGTTGCAGATGAGGAGGTTCAAGTCCCTAGTGAGACCCCATGGGAGAATGGAGGGATGTATTGGGAGAGGAAATGGTAGAGTGATGATTTACTGGGAAAGATGGGTTGATCTGTGGCTGTCTGAAGGGTGGAATTGATGAGTGTTGGAATAATTATATACACAAATGTACGGTATAAATATTTGAGGTCCTCCAATCAGGGGTGCGGGTGGGGATGGGATTATTGTATGTTTTGCGTTTAGCTATTTATGTTTTGTGGTTTGGTGTCATGATGTGAGAGGTGTGTGTGTTGGTCCTGGTAGTTTCATGCTGTGAGAGGTGTGTGTGCTGGTTCTGGTAGATATGGGTGTGTTCGCTTCCCGTCCGGGCTTTGTGCGGGACTTTGGAAAATCCCTTTGGGCCGGGGCCTTGCCTTGCCGGCGTCTCGGGCGTGTGGGGGCGAGGGCACCCACTGACCAGGGCACCCACTGACCAGAACACCCACTGACCAGAACACCCACTGACCAGAGCACCCACTGACCAGAACACCCACTGACCAGAGCACCCACTGACCAGAACACCCCAGATATACATTTCTATACATATACACATATATATATATATATATATACATAGATACACTACCGGTCAAAACGTTTAGAACACCTATCCATTCAAGGGTTTTTCTTTATTTTTACTATTTTCTACATTGCAAATGCCAAGAGTGTGCAAAGCTGGCATCAAGGCAAAGGGTGGCTATTTGAAGAATCTCAAATATAAAATATATTTTATTTGTTTAACTTTTTTGGTTACTACATGATTCCATAAGTGTTATTTCATAGTTTTGATGTCTTCACTATTATTCTACAATGTAGAAAATAGTAAAAATAAAGAAAAACCCTTGAATGAGTAGGTGTGTTCAAACTTCTGACCGGTAGTGTATATACTTTTATGCGGCTGAATTTCTGGAAAGGGACGCAAACGGAGCTCCGTAGCTTCGACTGCTTCGTATACGTAGACTGTGAAATCACAGTGGAGAGCCTTTTAGACTCTGTAGTAAATTATACAGATGAATACTAATAGTTGAATGTCCATGTTAATGGTGAAGGATTATGCAGATTAATGCAATTAGCAAAATCTTTATTTTAGTGATTTTGCATTAGGCAGAATTTAGGGTCAATTAGCCTAATATAAAACTTGCTGACCTGCCTAAGGCAACTAACTACAGCATTGATCTTTCTGCTGCTTTGCAATCTACTGCCAAAATATGTGCTATAACTACACATCCCAGATGATTACAAACTGTTACAACTACACATCCCAGACGATTACAAACTGTTACAACTAAACATTCCAGAAGATTACAAACTGTTACAACTACACATTCTAGATGATTACAAACTGTTACAACTAAACATTCCAGAGGATTACAAACTGTTACAACTACACATTTTAGAGGATTACAAACTGTTACAACTAAACATTCCAGAGGATTACAAACTGTTACAACTACACATTCCAGAGGATTACAAACTGTTACAACTACACATTCCAGAAGATTACAAACTGTTACAACTACACATTCCAGAAGATTACAAACTGTTACAACTACACATTTTAGAGGATTACAAACTGTTACAACTACACATTCCAGAAGATTACAAACTGTTACAACTACACATTTTAGAGGATTACAAACTGTTACAACTACACATTCTAGATGATTACAAACTGTTACAACTACACATTCCAGAGGATTACAAACTGTTACAACTACACATTATAGAGGATTACAAACTGTTACAACTACACATTATAGAGGATTACAAACTGTTACAACTACACATTATAGAGGATTACAAACTGTTACAACTACACATTCCAGATGATTACAAACTGTTACAACTACACATTCCAGAGGAGGGAGGTGTATGAAGAGAGGATATCAGCAGCAGCAGTATCATGACTCAGACATCTGCTGTAATAATGAAGTGTGCTTAAAATCAATCCAAACAGGTTTCAGTCCAAGCCCTGGTGCCATAAAACATATATAAAAACAGCATCAGTGATGACCTAGTCTCTTCCCACTGGGCAAAAACACTGATTATAGTCAGCCAGTTATAGTTCATCTATAAATTAGACATGGTTAGCTTGCATATCACTAATACCTCTCTCTCTCTCTCTCTCTCTCTCCCCCTTCCTACCGACCTACCTACCTACCTTCCTTCCTCTCTCTACCTACCTTCAGAACCCTCTCCATTTCCAGATGCCGATGCAGAACCCGGCCCTCCCACAGGCTGAGCTGCTCTACTCCCTGCTGGTGATCAACAGCTGGTATGACGTCAGCCTCCTGCTCTGTCAGGAGTGGAACGTCTCCAGCTTCCTGGTTCGTCTCCGTAACAACACCAAGTTCCACCTGGGCTCTGTGGTCAACATCACCACCTCCAGCAGCTCCCTCAACTCTCACCCCAACAGCTCCGTCTCCAAGGCCGACTTCCAGACCTCTCTGCAGGGATACCTGGAGTCCATCAAGGAGTCAACGTCTACGGTCGTAACATTCGGCTGCGACATCCGGGACATCAAGAGGATCTTTAACGTGGTGGTCAAGCTGGGTCTGATGCTGCCAGAGTACCACTGGGTGTTGGGGGACACGCAGGACGTGGAGGAGCTGAGGACCGAGGGGCTGCCGGCGGGTCTGCTGGCCCACGGCAGGATGGGGGCTCCCTCCCTCGATCATTACGTCCAGGATGGCCTGGAGCTGGTGGCCCGGGTGGTGGGGTCAGCTGCGTACCGCTCCCCTGAGCTAGCCCTCATCCCCTCCATCACCAACTGCATGGATACACAGAGTAGCCAGAACAGGAACATGACCTCAGGGAAATATCTGGCCAGGTACAGTACTGATGCTGCTTCACTAATCCTATATATCTGGCCAGGTACAGTACTGATGCTGCTTCACTACTCCTATATATCTGGCCAGGTACAGTGCTGATGATGCTTCACTACTCCTATATATCTGGCCAGGTACAGTACTGATGCTGCTTCACTACTCCTATATATCTGGCCAGGTACAGTGCTGATGAAGCTTCACTACTCCAATATATCTGGCCAGGTACAGTACTGATGCTGCTTCACTACTCCTATATATCTGGCCAGGTACAGTACTGATGATGCTTCACTACTCCTATATATCTGGCCAGGTACAGTACTGATGCTGCTTCACTACTCCTATATATCTGGCCAGGTACAGTGCTGATGATGCTTCACTAATCCTATATATCTGGCCAGGTACAGTACTGATGCTGCTTCACTACTCCTATATATCTGGCCAGGTACAGTGCTGATGATGCTTCACTACTCCTATATATCTGGCCAGGTACAGTACTGATGATGCTTCACTACTCCTATATATCTGGCCAGGTACAGTACTGATGCTGCTTCACTACTCCTATATATCTGGCCAGGTACAGTGCTGATGATGCTTCACTACTCCTATATATCTGGCCAGGTACAGTACTGATGATGCTTCACTACTCCTATATATCTGGCCAGGTACAGTACTGATGCTGCTTCACTACTCCTATATATCTGGCCAGGTACAGTACTGATGCTGCTTCACTACTCCTATATATCTGGCCAGGTACAGTGCTGATGATGCTTCACTACTCCTATATATCTGGCCAGGTACAGTACTGATGCTGCTTCACTACTCCTATATATCTGGCCAGGTACAGTACTGATGCTGCTTCACTACTCCTATATATCTGGCCAGGTACAGTACTGATGATGCTTCACTACTCCTATATATCTGGCCAGGTACAGTACTGATGATGCTTCACTACTCCTATATATCTGGCCAGGTACAGTGCTGATGATGCTTCACTACTCCTATATATCTGGCCAGGTACAGTACTGATGATGCTTCACTACTCCTATATATCTGGCCAGGTACAGTGCTGATGATGCTTCACTACTCCTATATATCTGGCCAGGTACAGTACTGATGCTGCTTCACTACTCCTATATATCTGGCCAGGTACAGTACTGATGATGCTTCACTACTCCTATATATCTGGCCAGGTACAGTACTGATGCTGCTTCACTACTCCTATATATCTGGCCAGGTACAGTACTGATGCTGCTTCACTACTCCTATATATCTGGCCAGGTACAGTGCTGATGATGCTTCACTACTCCTATAAGCATCATTAAATACGTTTGTGGTGATTTAGTCCTAGTGCATGATTCAGAATAGGTCTATATGATTCAGTACAATAGGTCTGTATAATTCAGTACAATAGGTCTGTATAATTCAGTACAATAGGTCTATATGATTCAGTACAATATGTCTATATGATTCAGAATAGGTCTATATGATTCAGTACAATAGGTCTGTATAATTCAGTACAATAGGTCTGTATAATTCAGTACAATAGGTCTATATGATTCAGTACAATATGTCTATATGATTCAGAATAGGTCTGTATGATTCAGTACAATAGGTCTATATGATTCAGGACAATAGGTCTGTATGATTCAGTACAATAGGTCTGCATGATTCAGTACAATAGGTCTATATGATTCAGGACAATAGGTCTGTATGATTCAGTACAATAGGTCTGCATGATTCAGTACAATAGGTCTATATGATTCAGTAGAATAGGTCTGTATGATTCAGTATAATAGGTCTATATGATTCAGTACAATAGGTCTATATGATTCAGTAGAATAGGTCTATATGATTCAGTAGAATAGGTCTATATGATTCAATACATGTTAATACATGATAATCTCAGGGAAATCTCTGGCTAGGTGCAGTACCGTGCTGATGCAGAGTTATTACTCAGACAGTATGATAAAATACACTTGTGATTTATTCAGCATTAGCACCAGGCGCAAAGCAAACTTTGCACATTCTCTGTCTAAAAGAGAGATTGCTACTTCTATACAAATGTTGTTGATCCAGTACAATAAAATAAGTCCCAAATGGAAGGAAAACAGATTGTCTGTAGCCCCATGAACTCAGCTATAGCAAGCTCAATAACTCAATGCACACACCCCTATTGAATATGCATTCACCCGTATTGTCCATAGGCCTAGGCTACATATTTACCTAGTTTATCAATAGAGATATTTACCATTCAAATAAATGATTGCCATTATGTTTTTATGTGGTTAGATTGGTAAAAACGAAGTCAAATGTATTGTATGATTGTGTAATTGATTCATTAATCCATACATGGCTGACTATTAAAGCTGTTAACATCACATTATAATGTAATGACATTGAACAGAACAGATGCCCAACGATTGAACAGAGCAGTAGCTGAGTTTATCTGTCTGGATCAAGTGCCATTCTGGGACTTTGGCTATGTCCTTTTTTGCTGTGGTATCGGTTTGGTATGGAGTATTATGATGGTATGGAGTATTATGATGGTATGGAGTATCATGATGGTATGGAGTATTATGATGGTATGGAGTATTATGATGGTATGGAGTATTATGATGGTATGGAGTATTATGATGGTATGGAGTATTATGATGGTATGGAGTATTATGATGGTATGGAGTATTATGATGGTATGGAGTATTATGATGGTATGGTATGGAGTATCATGATGGTATGGAGTATCATGATGGTATGGAGTATTATGATGGTATGGAGTATCATGATGGTATGGAGTAGTATGATGGAATGGAGTATTATGATGGTATGGAGTATTATGATGGAATGGAGTATTATGATGGTATGGAGTATTATGATGGAATGGAGTATTATGATGGTATGGAGTATTATGATGGAATGGAGTATTATGATGGTATGGAGTATTATGATGGTATGGTATGGAGTATCATGATGGTATGGAGTATTATGATGGTATGGAGTATCATGATGGTATGGAGTATTATGATGGAATGGAGTATTATGATGGTATGGAGTATTATGATGGAATGGAGTATTATGATGGTATGGAGTATTATGATGATATGGAGTATTATGATGGTATGGAGTATTATGATGGTATGGAGCATCATGATGGTATGGAGTATTATGATGGTATGGAGTATTATGATGGTATGGAGTATTATGAAGGTATACATTTACATTTACATTTTAGTCATTTAGCAGACGCTCTTATCCAGAGCGACTTACAGGAGCAATTAGGGTTAAGTGCCTTGCTCAAGGGCACATTTACGTCATTTAGCAGACGCTCTTAAACAGAGCGACTCACAAATTGGTGCATTCACCCTATAGGCAGTGGGATAACCACTTTACAATTTTGGGGGGGGGGGGGGGGGGTAGAAGGATTACTTTATCCTATCCCAGGTATTCCTTAAAGAGGTGGGGTTTCAAATGTCTCCGGAAGGTGGTGAGTGACTCCGCTGTCCTGGCGTCGTGAGGGAGCTTGTTCCACCATTGGGGTGCCAGAGCAGCGAACAGTTTTGACTGGGCTGAGCGGGAACTATGCTTCCGCAGAGGAAGGGGAGCCAGCAGGCCAGAGGTGGATGAACGCAATGCCCTCGTTTGGGTGTAGGGACTGATCAAAGCCCGAAGGTACAGAGGTGCCGTTCCCCTCACTGCTCCATAGGCAAGCACCATGGTCTTGTAGCGGATGCGAGCTTCAACTGGAAGCCAGTGGAGTGTGTGGAGGAGGGGGGTGACGTGAGAAAACTTGGGAAGGTTGAACACCAGACGGGCTGCGGCATTCTGGATGAGTTGTAGGGGTTTAATGGCACAGGCAGGGAGGCCAGCCAACAGCGAGTTGCAGTAGTCCAGACGGGAGATGACAAGTGCCTGGATTAGGACCTGTGCCGCTTCCTGTGTAAGGCAGGGTCGTACTCTCCGAATGTTGTAGAGCATGAACCTGCAGGAGCGGGTCACCGCCTTGATGTTAGCGGAGAACGACAGGGTGTTGTCCAGGGTCACGCCAAGGCTCTTCGCACTCTGGGAGGAGGACACAACGGAGTTGTCAACCGTGATGGCGAGATCATGGAACGGGCAGTCCTTCCCCGGGAGGAGTATTATGGTGGTATGGAGTATCATGATGGTATGGAGTATTATGATGGTATGGAGTATTATGATGGTATGGAGTATTATGATGGTATGGAGTATTATGATGGTATGTATTATGATAGTATGGAGTATTATGAGGGTATGGAGTATCATGATGGTATGGTGTATCATAATGGTATGGAGTATCATGATGGTATGGAGTATTATGATGGTATGGAGTATCATGATGGTATGGTATGGAGTATTATGATGGTATGGAGTATTATGATGGTATGGAGTATTATGATGGTATGGTATGGAGTATCATGATGGTATGGAGTATTATGATGGTATGGAGTATTATGATGGTATGGAGTATTATGATGGTATGGAGTATTATGATGGTATGGAGTATCATGATGGTATGGAGTATTATGATGGTATGGAGTATTATGATGGTATGGAGTATTATGAAGGTATGGAGTATTATGGTGGTATGGAGTATCATGGTGGTATGGAGTATTATGATGGTATGGAGTATTATGATGGTATGGAGTATTATGATGGTATGGAGTATTATGATGGTATGGAGTATTATGATGGTATGGAGTATTATGAGGGTATGGAGTATCATGATGGTATGGTGTATCATAATGGTATGGAGTATCATGATGGTATGGAGTATTATGATGGTATGGAGTATCATGATGGTATGGTATGGAGTATTATGATGGTATGGAGTATTATGATGGTATGGTATGGAGTATCATGATGGTATGGAGTATTATGATGGTATGGAGTATTATGATGGTATGGAGTATTATGATGGTATGGAGTATCATGATGGTATGGAGTATGATGATAGTATGGTATGGAGTATTATGATGATATGGAGTATTATGATGGTATGGAGTATTATGATGGTATGGAGTATTATGATGGTATGGAGTATCATGATGGTATGGTATGGAGTATTATGATGGTATGGCGTATTATGAGGGTATGGAGTATCATGATGGTATTGAGTATCATGATGGTATGGAGTATTATGATGGTATGGAGTATTATGATGGTATGGTATGGAGTATCATGATGGTATGGAGTATTATGATGGTATGGAGTATTATGATGGTATGGAGTATTATGATGGTATGGAGTATTATGATGGTATGGAGTATTATGATGGTATGGAGTATCATGATGGTATGGAGTATGATGATAGTATGGTATGGAGTATTATGATGATATTGAGTATTATGATGGTATGGAGTAT
>NW_028162718.1:0-97500 GCF_964263955.1 Coregonus lavaretus | reverse complement strand
CAACCCAACTCCTTTATAAATCTAAATTACAAATCACAGTTTAGTTTGAAGTTTCTATTATCACGTGCACTAGTACAGTGAAATGCCTTTCTTGCTCTTTCTTAACAATACAGTAATCAAAACAACAAAAAGGTCAGATAAAAAAACACGACTAATAGAAATAAGAACACCAGACAGCAAGCAAGCTTAGAATAGGTATGGGAGGTGAGAGAACTCCGTAAGAGTTCCATGAGGTGAGAGAACTCCGTAAGAGTTCCAGGAGGTGAGAGAACTCCGTAAGAGTTCCAGGAGGTGAGAGAACTCCGTAAGAGTTCCAGGAGGTGAGAGAACTCCGTAAGAGTTCCAGGAGGTGAGAGAACTCCGTAAGAGTTCCATGAGGTGAGAGAACTCCGTAAGAGTTCCAGGAGGTGAGAGAACTCCGTAAGAGTTCCAGGAGGTGAGAGAACTCCGTAAGAGTTCCAGGAGGTGAGAGAACTCCGTAAGAGTTCCAGGAGGTGAGAGAACTCCGTAAGAGTTCCAGGAGGTGAGAGAACTACGTAAGAGTTCCAGGAGGTGAGAGAACTACGTAAGAGTTCCAGGAGGTGAGAGAACTCCGTAAGAGTTCCAGGAGGTAAGAAACCACAGTAACAGTAACAGGAGGTGAGAGACCACAGTAACATTTCCATATTGTCTATTCTTCCAGCTTCATCACCCATCACAGGGGTTCCGCTTCGCGACGGTCCGGGAGAGCAGTGCAGAGGATTATCTGAAGAAAAGCTTTCCAGAGATGCACGAATACATGAGACGATACAACGTACCAGCAACCCCAGATGGAATAGAACATCTGAAGTGAGTCAAGATTATACAATACTGACTCATCACAGCTTTAACATTAGTACCATTATGCAGATTATACAGTACCAGCTTAATACAGGCAACGGGAGACTCAATAACTGTTCTGAATATGTCAGAAAGTCCTACATAAAATACTCTGACACAGAGAGACAGATTTACAAAGTCTGTGGCCAGCACTCTAGTTAAACAAAGCTACCCCATGTAAATGTTGTCTGAGACTGCAGATCCGTAGGTAACCGCCCACAAAGCTACCCCATGTAAATGTTGTCTGAGACTGCAGATCCGTAGGTAACCACCGCCCACAAAGCTACCCCATGTAAATGTTGTCTGAGACTGCAGATCCGTAGGTAACCACCCACAAAGCTACCCCATGTAAATGTTGTCTGAGACTGCAGATCCGTAGGTAACCACCCACAAAGCTACCCCATGTAAATGTTGTCTGAGACTGCAGATCCGTAGGTAACCACCCACAAAGCTACCCCATGTAAATGTTGTCTGAGACTGCAGATCCGTAGGTAACCACCCACAAAGCTACCCCATGTAAATGTTGTCTGAGACTGCAGATCCGTAGGTAACCACCCACAAAGCTACCCCATGTAAATGTTGTCTGAGACGCAGATCCGTAGGTAACCAATCACAAAGCTACCCCATGTAAATGTTGTCTGAGACTGCAGATCCGTAGGTAACCACCCACAAAGCTACCCCATGTAAATGTTGTCTGAGACTGCAGATCCGTAGGTAACCACCCTGCCCCTATGGATCTTTTTTCCCCAGATCTGAAGACCCGATTCACGTTCTGCACGTGTTATTTTACACAAACATTGTTTTACGTATCTCCCCCCCCCCCCCTTCCTGCGGCTATTTGAACAAACATTATTGTGTTTGATATGGTGCCTAGATAGCTGCATTGGGACAGAACACTCTGCTTAACATAGAACAATCTGTGTAACATAGAACAATCTGTGTAACATAGAACAATCATAGAACAATCTGCGTAACACAGGCTACAACTGTATTTCACTTCTCAATGATCATCATTTACCACGATTTCATAGACAGCACATTACTGAAATTTGCCAGCCTGTCTGCCTATTGCTTAGCCAATATTTGCAATGAAAATAGCCTTAAATCGCTATTAAGTCTGCCTTTGAGTGTTTGCTTGAGTCTGCCTGGAGTTTGCTTGAGTCTGCCTGGAGTTTGCTTGAGTCTGCCTGGAGTTTGCTTGAGTCTGCCTGGAGTTTGCTTGAGTCTGCCTGGAGTTTGCTTGAGTCTGCCTCGAGTTGACTTAAAACCCCCTCAGGTGACAGAGCTAGACCGGTGTTTGTCCAACCATGAGTCATCCCCCAAAAAAATCTGTATTCTCACAAAATCGTCTGTAGTGTCCAAACGGTTTGGCCTAGATATTATGCCCCCTCCATGGAAAGATGAGAACAAGGTCACGGTATCAGTTGAAAAAATTAATGGAAATACACTACCAGTCAAAAGTTTGGACACAACTACTCATTCAAGGGTTGTTCTTTATTTTTACTATTTTCTACATTGTAGAATAATAGTGAAGACATCAAAACTATGAAATAACACATATGGAATCATGTAGTAACCAAAAAAGTGTTAAACAAATTAAAATATATTTTATATTTGAGATTCTTCAAATAGCCACCCCTTGCCTTGATGACAGCTTTGCACACTTTTGGCATTCTCTCAACCAGCTTCATGAGGTAGTCACCTGGAATGCATTTCAATTAACAGGTGTGCCTTCTTAAAAGTTAATTTGTGGAATATCTTTCCTTCTTAATGCGTTTCAGCCATTCAGTTGTGTAGGGGGGGGGGGGTAACCAGAAGATAGCCCTATTTGGTAAAATACCAAGTCCATATTATGGCAATAACAGCTCAAATAAGCAAAGAGAAACGACAGTCCAACATTACTTTAAGACATGAAGGTCAGTCAATACAGAACATTTCAAGAACATTGAAAGTGCAGTCGCAAAAACCATCAAGCGCTATGATGAAACTGACTCTCATGAGGACCGCCACAGGAATGGAAGACCCAGAGTTACCTCTGCAGCAAGTAGCATTAGAGTTACCAGCCTCAGAAATTGCAGCCCAAATAAATGCTTCACAGAGTTCAAGTCACAGACACATCTCAAAATCAACTGTTCAGATGGGACTGTGTGAATCAGGCCTTCATGGTCGAATTGATGCAAAGAAACCACTACTAAAGGACACCAATAAGAAGAAGAGACCTGCTTGGGCCAGGAAACACGAGCAATGGACATTAGACTGGTGGAAATGTGTCCTTTGGTCTGGAGTCCAAATTTGAGATTTTTGGTTCCAACCGCCGTGTCTTTGTGAGATGCGGTGTGGGTGAACGGATGATCTCTGCATGTGTGGTTCCCATCGTAAAGCATGGAGGAGGAGGTGTTATGGTTGTAAAGCATGGAGGAGGAAGTGTTATGGTGTGACTGTTTCTCAAGTCATCTCACATCTTCTGTGGAGCAGAGCTGAGTTAATGGATCTGGGGGCTGAGATCGGGTTGATGAAATGTACAATATCTTTCTCCCATTGTGGGAGAGGAGAGGACTATTCTATGAGGGAAGACTGGCACTTGCTTCGCAATGATAAGATCCATTCATTTTGACAAAGAATTGCAAACTGTGTCTGCTTGACTGGGTTTCTTTCAAAAACAGTGCATATTATTTAGTGCTAATAGTTTGTATTTGTATTTATTATGGATCCCCATTAGTTCCTGCCAAGGCAGCAGCTACTCTTAATGGGGTTTATTATGGATCCCCATTAGTTCCTGCCAAGGCAGCAGCTACTCTTCCTGGGGTTTATTATGGATCCCCATTAGTTCCTGCCAAGGCAGCAGCTACTCTTCCTGGGGTTTATTATGGATCCCCATTAGTTCCTGCCAAGGCAGCAGCTACTCTTCCTGGGGTTTATTATGGATCCCCATTAGTTCCTGCCAAGGCAGCAGCTACTCTTCTTGGGGTTTATTATGGATCCCCATTAGTTCCTGCCAAGGCAGCAGCTACTCTTCCTGGGGTTTATTAAGGATCCCCATTAGTTCAGAAAATCACATTGTAGGATTTTTTATGAATTTAATTGCAAATTATGGTGGAAAATAAGTATTTGGTCACCTACAAACAAGCAAGATTTCTGGCTCTCACAGACCTGTAACTTCTTCTTTAAGAGGCTCCTCTGTCCTCCACTCGTTACCTGTATTAATGGCACCTGTTTGAACTTGTTATCAGTTTAAAAGACACCTGTTCACAACCTCAAACAGTCACACTCCAAACTCCACTATGGCCAAGACCAAAGAGCTGTCAAAGGACACCAGAAAGACCTAAGGCTGGGAAGACTGAATCTGCAATAGGTAAGCAGCTTGGTTTGAAGAAATTTACATTTTTACATTTTAGTCATTTAGCAGACGCTCTTATCCAGAGCGACTTACAGGAGCAATTAGGGTTAAGTGCCTTGCTCAAGGGCACATTTACGTCATTTAGCAGACGCTCTTATCCAGAGCGACTACAAATTGGTGCATTCACCCTATAGCCAGTGGGATAACCACTTTACAGTTATACTTTTTTTTTTTTTTTTTTTTTTTTTTTGGGGGGGGGGGGGGGGTAGAAGGATTACTTTATCCTATCCCAGGTGTTCCTTAAAGAGGTGGGGTTTCAAATGTCTCCGGAAGATGGTGAGTGACTCCGCTGTCCTGGCGTCGTGAGGGAGCTTGTTCCACCATTGGGGTGCCAGAGCAGCGAACAGCTTTGACTGGGCTGAGCGGGAACTATGCTTCCGCAGAGGAAGGGGAGCCAGCAGGCCAGAGGTGGATGAACGCAATGCCCTCGCCTGGGTGTAGGGACTGATCAGAGCCTGAAGGTACGGAGGTGCCGTTCCCCTCACTGCTCCATAGGCAAGCACCATGGTCTTGTAACGGATGCGAGCTTCAACTGGAAGCCAGTGGAGTGTGCGGAGGAGGGGGGTGACGTGAGAGAACTTGGGAAGGTTGAACACCAGACGGGCTGCGGCATTCTGGATGAGTTGTAGGGGTTTAATGGCACAAGCAGGGAGCCCAGCCAACAGCGAGTTGCAGTAATCCAGACGGGAGATGACAAGTGCCTGGATTAGGACCTGTGCCGCTTCCTGTGTAAGGCAGGGTCGTACTCTCCGAATGTTGTAGAGCATGAACCTGCAGGATCGGGTCACCGCCTTGATGTTAGCGGAGAACGACAGGGTGTTGTCCAGGGTCACGCCAAGGCTCTTCGCACTCTGGGAGGAGGACACAACGGAGTTGTCAACCGTGATGGCGAGATCATGGAACGGGCAGTCCTTCCCCGGGAGGAAGAGCAGCTCCGTCTTGCCAGGGTTCAGCTTGAGGTGGTGATCCGTCATCCATACTGATATGTCGGCCAGACATGCAGAGATGCGATTCGCCACCTGGTTATCAGAAGGGGGAAAGGAGAAGATTAGTTGTGTATCATCAGCGTAGCAATGATAGGAGAGGCCATGTGAGGATATGACAGAGCCAAGTGACTTGGTGTATAGGGAGAAAAGGAGAGGGCCTAGAACTGAGCCCTGGGGGACACCAGTGGTGAGAGCATGTGGTGCGGAGACAGCTTCTCTCCACGTCACTTGGTAGGAGCGACCGGTCAGGTAGGACGCAATCCAGGAGTGAGCCGCGCCGGAGATGCCCAGCTCGGAGAGGGTGGAGAGGAGGATCTGATGGTTCACTGTATCAAAGGCAGCAGACAGGTCTAGAAGGACAAGAGCAGAGGAGAGAGAGTTAGCTTTAGCAGTGCGGAGAGCCTCCGTGACACAGAGAAGAGCAGTCTCAGTTGAATGACCAGTCCTGAAACCTGACTGGTTTGGATCAAGAAGGTCATTCTGAGAGAGATAGCAAGAGAGTTGGCTAAAGACGGCACGCTCAATAGTTTTGGAAAGAAAAGAAAGAAGGGATACTGGTCTGTAGTTGTTGACATCAGTGGGATCGAGTGTTGGTTTTTTGAGAAGGGGTGCAACTCTCGCTCTCTTGAAGACGGAAGGGACATGGCCAGCGGTCAAGGATGAGTTGATCAGCGAGGTGAGGTAGGGGAGAAGGTCACCGGAGATGGTCTGGAGAAGAGAGGAGGGGATGGGGTCAAGCAGGCAGGTTGTTGGGCGGCCTGCAGTCGCATAGGGTAGGGCAGTGTGAGCAGGACCAGCAGTGTCATTAGACTTAACAAACGAGGATCGGATGTCGTCAACCTTCTTTTCAAAGTGGTTGACAAAGTCATCCACAGAGAGGGAGGGGGGGGGGGGATTCAGCAGTGAAGAGAATGTGGCAAAGAGCTTCCTAGGGTTAGAGGCAGATGCTTGGAATTTAGAGTGGTAGAAAGTGGCCTTAGCAGCAGAAACAGATGAAGAAAATGTAGAGAGGAGGGAGTGAAAAGATGCCAGGTCGGCAGGGAGTTTAGTTTTCTTCCATTTCCGCTCAGCTGCCCGGAGCTCTGTTCTGTGAGCTCGCAATGAGTCATCAAGCCACGGAGCTGGAGGGGAGGACTGAGCCGGCCGGGAGGATAGGGGACACAGGGAGTCAAAGGATGCAGAAAGGGAGGAGAGGAGGGTTGAGGAGGCAGAATCAGGAGATTGGAGGGAGAAGGATTGAGCAGAGGGAAGAGATGATAGGATGGAAGAGGAGAGAGTAGTGGGAGAGAGAGAGCGAAGGTTGCGGCGGCGCGTTACCATGTGTGTAGGGGCAGAGTGAGTAGTGTTGGAGGAGAGCGAGAGAGAAAAGGATACAAAGTAGTGGTCGGAGACATGGAGGGGAGTTGCAGTGAGATTAGTAGAAGAGCAACATCTAGTAAAGATGAAGTCAAGCGTATTGCCTGCCTTGTGAGTGGGGGGGGATGGTGAGAGGGTGAGGTCAAAAGAGGAGAGGAGTGGAAAGAAGGAGGCAGAGAGAAATGAGTCAAATGTAGACGTGGGGAGGTTGAAATCCCCCAAAACTGTGAAGGGTGAGCCATCCTCAGGAAAGGAACTTATCAAGGCGTCAAGCTCATTGATGAACTCTCCAAGGGAACCTGGAGGGCGATAGATGACAAGGATATTAAGCTTAAATGGGCTAGTGACTGTGACAGCGTGGAATTCAAATGAGGAGATAGACAGATGGGTTAGGGGAAAAATTGAGAATGACCACTTGGGAGAGATGAGGATTCCTGTGCCACCACCCCTCTGACCAGATGCTCTCGGGGTATGCGAGAACACATGGTCAGACGAGGAGAGAGCAGTAGGAGTAGCAGTGTTTTCAGTGGTAATCCATGTTTCCGTCAGCGCCAGGAAGTCGAGGGACTGGAGGGTAGCATAGGCTGGGATGAAGTCAGCCTTGTTGGCGGCAGAACGGCAGTTCCAGAGGCTGCCTGAGACCTGGAACTCCAGGTGTGTGGTGCGTGCAGGGACCACCAGGTTAGAGAGGCAGCAGCCACGCGGTGTGAGGCGTTTGTGTAGCCTGTGCGGAGAGGAGAGAACAGGGATAGGCAGAGGCATAGTTGACAGGCTGCAGCAGATGGCTACAATAATGCAGAGGAGATCGGAATGAAATGAACTAAACATCAGGGAAAGGAGAGAGCAGGCCTCCCTCACCAAAAAAATAAATATCTATATATATATATATAACTCTCCCAACTTCCACCTCAGAAACTATAATTGTTTCACTGAACCACCCGAGTAAAACTCTCCCAACTTCCACTTTAGAAATTAGAATTGTTGTAAACTACAGCAGACTGTTATCAGTAGCTGTAATTAAGTACAGCAGCTACCAACCACCTAACGTTAATGCCTCGGATGAGGTTAGAAAAACAGCTGAATGGTAGCAGCTAGCTGGCTCAATCACAGGTACTCTTAAGCATGAAATAACATTGGAAACAATTAACCACAGTTGCAAAAAGTTACCAGTAGCTACCCGCTAGCTAGCTAGCTAGCTTTGTTGGTCCAAGTAGTGGGTAAGCTAGCCTCGTGCTTCGCCGGGGTCCGCCGAATACAGTCCTTACCTACAATAATTACCTACAATAACCTTCAATAACTACCTGAGTAAGCTACCTATAATACCAAACTACAATACCTACCTACAATCTAAATACATGGTTTAAGCTTAACTCAACACCATATAAGAAGCCAAGCTTACCTTTCATAACGCAGCAATGATTAAACGTTGGGTAGCTAGCACAAAGATATTGTATTTAGCTACCACAGTACAGCCAGCTGGTAGTGTTGGCTGGCTAGCAATGGCTACTGTGTTGACTTTGTTTGAAAAACGGCGTCGCTGCGAACGAATGTAGCTGGCTAAAAGGATATTGTTTTTAGTTGCAACCGTTGCTAATAGCAACTCGCCAGCTAATCCAGGAGGTGAGTTAGCTAGCTAGCTTCGTGCTACACCCGGCACCGCCGAATACAAAAGTAACCTACAATAACTACACAACAGCTACCCACAACAGCCCACGATGCCTACCTATACTACTTAATAATATACAGCCCATGATGCCTACCTATAGTACCTAACTACAATCTAAATACATAGTTTAAGCCTTACTCGACAAAGCCCAAGCTATGTATAAAGCCAAACTGGCAGACTGCAGTCAGTAGCCGAAATTAAGTACAGCAGCTACCAACCACCTAACGTTAATGATAATGAGGTTAGAAAAACAGCTGAAGGTGGCAGCTAGCTGGCTCAATTACAGGTACTCTTAAGCGTGAAATAACATTGGAAACAGCTAACCACAGTTGCTAAAAGTTACCGGTAGCTACCCGCTAGCTAGCTAGCTTTGTTGGTCCAAGTAGTGGGTAAGCTAGCCTCGTGCTTCGCCGGGGTCCGCCGAATACAGTCCTTACCTACAATAATTACCTACAATAACCTACAATAACTACCTGAGTAAACTACCTATAATACCTAACTACAATACCTACCTACAATCTAAATACATGGTTTAAGCTTTACTCAACACCATATAAGAAGCCAAGCTTACCTCCTGCTAGAGAAAACACAACCTCTCCCGTCAGCTCTCCCGTGTGCTAGCTACAACAACAGTCAACTGTGGGAGCAATTATTAGGAAATGGAAGACATACAAGACCACTGATAATCTCCCTCGATCTGGGGCTCCACGCAAGATCTCACCCCGTGGGGTCAAAATGATCACAAGAACGATGAGCAAAAATCCCAGAACCACACGGGGGGACCTAGTGAATGACCTGCAGAGAGCTGGGACCAAAGTAACAAAGCCTACCATCAGTAACACACTATGCCGCCAGGGACTCAAATCCTGCAGTGCCAGACGTGTCCCCCTGCTTAAGCCAGTACATGTCCAGGCCCGTCAGAAGTTTGCTAGAGTTCATTTGGATGATCCAGAAGAGGATTGGGAGAATGTCATATGGTCAGATGAAACCAAAATAGAACTTTTTGGTAAAAACTCAACTCGTCGTGTTTGGAGGACAAAGAATGCTGAGTTGCATCCAAAGAACACCATACCTACTGTGAAGCATGGGGGTGGAAACATCATGCTTTGGGGCTGTTTTTCTGCAAAGGGACCAGGACGACTGATCCGTGTAAAGGAAAGAATGAATGGGGCCATGTATCGTGAGATTTTGAGTGAAAACCTCCTTCCATCAGCAAGGGCATTGAAGATGAAACGTGGCTGGGTCTTTCAGCATGACAATGATCCCAAACACACTGCCCGGGCAACGAAGGAGTGGCTTCGTAAGAAGCATTTCAAGGTCCTGGAGTGGCCTAGCCAGTCTCCAGATCTCAACCCCATAGAAAATCTTTGGAGGGAGTGGAAAGTCTGTGTTGCCGAGCGACAGACCCAAAACATCACTTCTCTAGAGGAGATCTGCATGGAGGAATGGGCCAAAATACCAGCAACAGTGTGTGAAAACCTTGTGAAGACTTACAGAAAACGTTTGACCTGTGTCATTGCCAACAAAGGGTATATAACAAAGTATTGAGAAACTTTTGTTATTGACCAAATACTTATTTTCCACCATAATTTGCAAATAAATTCATAAAAAATCCTACAATGTTATTTTCTGGATTCTTTTTTTTGTCTGTCATAGTTGACGTGTACCTATGATGAAAATTACAGGCCTCTCTCATCTTTTTAAGTGGGAGAACTTGCACAATTGGTGGCTGACTAAATACTTTTTTTCCTCACTGTAAAACAGTCCATCATATTACATTATTACACCACTACATATCTACAATGCAAAATGTATGATACAACAATATTACAATGTCCTGTGTGTGTCTCTTCAGTCCCCGCTGTTCCATAAATTGTATCTGTTTTTTAAATCTGATTTTACTGCTTGCATCAGTTACTTGATGTGGAATTGAGTTCCATGTAATCATGGCTCTATGTAGTACTGTGCGACTCCCATAGTCTGTTCTGGACTTGGGGACTGTGAAGAGACCTTTTACATTTTAGTCATTTAGCAGACGCTCTTATCCAGAGTGACTTACAGTTAGTGAGTGCATACATGTTTTTTTGTTTGTTTTATTTTTATTTGTATTTTATTTTATTTATTTATTTCCCCCGTGGGAAATGAACCCACATCCCTGCCGGCCAAACCCTCCCCTACCTTGGACGACGCTGGACCAATTGTGCGCCGCCCATGGGTCTCCCGGTCACGGCCGGCTGCGACAGAGCCTGGACTCGAACCAGGACCGAACCGAACCATGTTTTGCAGGGTATGCATGGGTGTCCGAGCTGTGTGCTAGTAGTTTAAACAGACAGCTCGGTGCATTCAGCATGTCAATACCTCTCACAAATACAAGTAGTGATGAAGTCAATATCTCCTCCACTTTGAGCCAGGAGAGATTGACATGCATATTATTAATGTTAGCTCTCTGTGTACATCCAAGACCAGCCGTGCTACCCTGTTCTGAGCCAATTGCAATTTTCCTAAGTCCCTCTTTGTGGCACCTGACCACACGACTGAACAGTAGTGGTCTAAGGCACTGCATCGCAGTGCTAGCTGTGCCACTAGAGATCCTGGTTCAGGCTCTGTCATAGCCGGCCGCGACCGGGAGACCCATGGGGCGGCGCACAATTGGCCCAGTGTCGTCCAGGGTAGGGGAGGGGATGGCCGGCAGGGTTGGAAGCTCAGTTGGTAGAGCATGGCGTTTGCAACGCCATGTTTGTGGGTTCGATTCCCACGGGGGGCCAGTATGAAAAATAAGAAAATAACGTATGCACTCACTAACTGTAAGTTGCTCTGGATAAGAGCGTCTGCTAAATGACTAAAATGTAATGTACCGGTACCGAGTCAATGTGCAGGGGCACCGGTTAGTCGAGGTAATTGAGGTAATAAGTACATGTACAGTTGAAGTCGGAAGTTTACATACACTTAGGTTGGAGTCATTAAAACTTGTTTTTCAAACACTCCACAAATGTATTGTTAACAAACTATAGTTTTGGCAAGTCGGTTAGGACATCTACTTTGTGCATGACACAAGTCATTTTTCCAACAATTGTTTACAGACAGATTATTTCGCTTATAATTCACTGTATCACAATTCCAGTGGGTCAGAAGTTTACATACACTAAGTTGACTGTGCCTTTAAACAGCTTGGAAAATTCCTTAAAATGATGTCATGGCTTTAGAAGCTTCTGATAGGCTAATTGACATCATTTGAGTCAATTGGAGGTGTACCTGTGGATTTTATTTCAAGGCCTACCTTCAAACTCAGTGCCTCTTTGCTTGACATCATGGGAAAATCAAAAAAATCAGCCAAGACCTCAGAAATATATATTTTTGACCTCCACAAGTCTGGTTCATCCTTGGGAGCAATTTCCAAACACCTGAAGGTACCACGTTCATCTGTACAAACAATAGTACGCAAGTATAAACACCATGGGACAACACAGCCGTCATACCGCTCAGGAAGGAGACACGTTCTGTCTCCTAGAGATGAATGTACTTTGGTGCCGAAAGTGCAAATCAATCCCAGAACAACAGCAAAGGACCTTGTGAAGATGCTGGAGGAAACAGGTACAAAAGTATCTATATCCACAGTAAAACGAGTCCTACATAACCTGAAAGGCCGCTCAGCAAGGAAGAAGCCACCGACATAGAAAAGCCAGACTGCAACTGCACATTGGGACAAAGATCTTACTATTTGGATAAATGTCCTCTGGTCTGATGAAAAATATAACTGTTTAGCCATAATGACCATCGTTATGTTTGGAGGAAAAAGGGGCAGGCTTGCTAGCCGAAGAACACCATCCCAACCGTGAAGCACGGGGGTGGCAGCATCATGCTGTGGGGGTGCTTTGCTGCAGGTGGGACTGGTGCACTTCACAAAATAGATGGCATCATGAGGAAGGAAAATGATGTGGATATATTGAAGCAACATCTCAAGACATCAGTCAGGAAGTTAAAGCTTGGTCGCAAATGGGTCTTCCAAATGGACAATGACCCCAAGCATACTTCCAAAGTTGTGGCAAAATGGCTTAAGGACAACAAAGTCAAGGTATTGGAGTGGCCATCACAAAGCCCTGACCTCAATCCTATAGAACATTTGTGGGCAGAACTGAAAAAGCATGTGCGAGCAAGGAGGCCTACAAACCTGACTCAGTTACACCAGCTCTGTCAGGAGGAATGGGCCTAAATTCACCCAACTTATTGTGGGAAGCTTGTGGAATGCTACCCAAAACGTTTGACCCAAGTTAAACAATTTAAAGGCAATGCTACCAAATACTAATTGAGTGTATGTAAACTTCTGACGCACTGGGAATTTGATGAAATAAATAAAAGCTGAAATAAATCATTCTCTCTACTATTATTATGACATTTCACATTCTTAAAATAAAGTGGTGATCCTAACTGACCTAAGACAGGGAATTTTTACTAGGATTAAATGTCAGGAATTGTGAAAAACTGAGTTTAAATGTATTTGGCTAAGGTGTATGTAAACTTCCGACTTCAACTGTAGGTGTTCCTGTTGTCCAGGTGGGAAAGGGCAGTGTGGAGTGCAATTGAGATTGCATCATCTGTGGATCTGTTGGGGCGATATGCAAATTGGAGTGGGTCTAGGGTTTCTGGGATGATGGTGTTGATGTGAGCCATGACCAGCCTTTCAAAGCACTTCATGGCTACAGACGTGAGTGCTACGGGGCGGTAGTCATTTAGGCAGGTTATCTTAGTGTTCTTGGGCACAGGGACTATGGTGGTCTGCTTGAAACATGTTGGTATTACAGACTGAGGCAGTTAATAGCTATTTCCAACTAAATATATTAGTAAGCACTGGATTTTTACAGGGTAAAGCATTTGGCCAACTGGAACTTTTTTTTCTTGAAAAATATGATCTTCAGTATTTTGATACATGAGTTAACACCAGGGCTTGTAACATGAAGCAGCCAATGATGTCTTTTTTGAACGTCTACATTTAAAGGTTGAATTGACTTGCATTGAAAAATAATAATTCCTTCCTGATGTTGTTCATTTTAGTCAAATGTTAGACAGATGTGCAATTCAGTAGTAAATCTTCTTCCGTCGTTTCAGGCATGATCCACAGCAACTGGATGCTTTCATCATGGACAAGGCCTTACTAGACTACGAGGTGTCTATAGATGCAGAATGCAAGACACTCACCGTGGGGAAACCATTTGCAATTGAAGGCAAGTATATTGACATGAAATAACGTGCTAATGCTATATCCATACTAAAGGGCAACCAGACAGGAATGCCCCCTTTCCTTTTCACACTAGCTATAGAACCACTGGTAGTAATAATACCCACCATGGTTGTGGTCAATTCAGAGCTGAATGCATCAAATTCCAATTCAATTCTTGATTTTGAATTGAATTTGAATTGAAGCAGTAGACAGGATATAGAAGTGCGATTCTAATTTGAATGAAAGGAAATAGAATTGAAATCACATAAAACATCAAACGTGTCATTATATACATGCATTTAAAATATCGATGAAACAACTCAGGACAAAGTCTTAAAATGTATGATCAAGGAAAACAAGACCTATATGAGAATATTCAAATGTATTATATTTAATTAATTACGTACATTTTGATCAATATGTGCCACGCAAACAAACAAAAAACTACATTTCCCAGAATGCATTAGTTTAACCCTCAAGTTGACCCTAAAGCCTTAAAAAAGAAGCCAAAGAAATGAAATGGGAGTCAATTCAATTGAGCACAAACCTGATACCCACACATTATAACGTATTGGGCTACTGCAAATATTGCCAATATAGCAAGATAAAGCTATGGTCAACCTGTACATGTACTGCATGTTCAACACTACCAGTAACCGAAAGGTCGCTGGTTCTAATCCCCGAGCCGACTAGGTGAAAAATCTGTCGATGTGCCCTTGAGCAAGGCACTTAACCCTAATTGCTCCTGTAAGTCGCTCTGGATAAGAGCGTCTGCTAAATGACTAAAATGTGAATGTAAATGGTATATGTTGTACAACTTTAAGATTACATCAATTCATTTGAACAAATGTGTTTTCTGAGTCAGTCTACGTGTCTGTATCTATTTAGTATATACAGTGGGGAGAACAAGCATTTGACACACTGCCGATTTTGCAGGTTTTCCTACTTTCAAAGCATGTAGAGGTCTGTAATATTTATCATAGGTACACTTCAACTGTGAGAGACGGAATCTAAAACAAAAATTCAGAAAATCACATTGTATGATTTTTAAGTAATTAATTTGCATTTTATTGCATGACATAAGTATTTGATCACCTACCAACCAGTAAGAATTCCGGCTCTCACAGACCTGTTAGTTTTTCTTTAAGAAGCCCTCCTGTTCTCCACTCATTACCTGTATTAACTGCACCTGTTTGAACTCGTTACCTGTGTAAAAGACACCTGTCCACACACTCAATCAAACAGACTCCAACCTCTCCACAATGGCCAAGACCAGAGAGCTGTGTAAGGACATCAGGGATAACATTGTAGACCTGCACAAGATTGGGATGGGCTACAGGACAATAGGCAAGCAGCTTGGTGAGAAGGCAACAACTGTTGGCGCAATTATTAGAAAATGGAAGAAGTTCAAGATGACGGTCAATCACCCTCGGTCTGGGGCTCCATGTAAGATCTCACCTCGTGGGGCATCAATGATCATGAGGAAGGTGAGGGATCAGCCCAGAACTACACGGCAGGACCTGGTCAATGACCTGAAGAGAGCTGGGACCACAGTCTCAAAGAAAACCATTAGTAACACACTATGCCGTCATGGATTAAAATCCTGCAGCGCACGCAAGGTCCCCCTGCTCAAGCCAGCGCATGTCCAGGCCCGTCTGAAGTTTGCCAATGACCATCTGGATGATCCAGAGGAGGAATGGGAGAAGGTCATGTGGTCTGATGAGACAAAAATAGAGCTTTTTGGTCTAAACTCTATTCGCCGTGTTTGGAGGAAGAAGAAGGATGAGTACAACCCCAAGAACACCATCCCAACCGTGAAGCATGGAGGTGGAAACATCATTCTTTGGGGATGCTTTTCTGCAAAGGGGACAGGACGACTGCACCGTATTGAGGGGAGGATGGATGGGGCCATGTATCGCGAGATCTTGTCCAACAACCTCCTTCCCTCAGTAAGAGCATTGAAGATGGGTCGTGGCTGGGTCTTCCAGCATGACAACGACCCGAAACACACAGCCAGGGCAACTAAGGAGTGGCTCCGTAAGAAGCATCTCAAGGTCCTGGAGTGGCCTAGCCAGTCTCCAGACCTGAACCCAATAGAAAATCTTTGGAGGGAGCTGAAAGTCCGTATTGCCCAGCGACAGCCCCGAAACCTGAAGGATCTGGAGAAGGTCTGTATGGAGGAGTGGGCCAAAATCCCTGCTGCAGTGTGTGCAAACCTGGTCAAGACCTACAGGAAACGTATGATCTCTGTAATTGCAAACAAAGGTTTCTGTACCAAATATTAAGTTCTGCTTTTCTGATGTATCAAATACTTGTTCTCCCCACTGTATGTCTTCATCACCCATAGTACAGAAGAAGAAGACCGGGACGTTCTACGTCATTCTATGTGTATATCTGTTCCCAGGTTATGGCATCGGCCTGCGCCAGAACTCCCCCCTGACCTCTATGTGTATATCTGTTCCCAGGTTATGGCATCGGCCTGCGCCAGAACTCCCCCCTGACCTCTATGTGTATATCTGTTCCCAGGTTATGGCATCGGCCTGCGCCAGAACTCCCCCCTGACCTCTATGTGTATATCTGTTCCCAGGTTATGGCATCGGCCTGCGCCAGAACTCCCCCCTGACCTCTATGTGTATATCTGTTCCCAGGTTATGGCATCGGCCTGCGCCAGAACTCCCCCCTGACCTCTATGTGTATATCTGTTCCCAGGTTATGGCATCGGCCTGCGCCAGAACTCCCCCCTGACCTCTATGTGTATATCTGTTCCCTGGTTATGGCATCGGCCTGCGCCAGAACTCCCCCCTGACCTCTATGTGTATATCTGTTCCCAGGTTATGGCATCGGCCTGCGCCAGAACTCCCCCCTGACCTCTATGTGTATATCTGTTCCCAGGTTATGGCATCGGCCTGCGCCAGAACTCCCCCCTGACCTCTATGTGTATATCTGTTCCCAGGTTATGGCATCGGCCTGCGCCAGAACTCCCCCCTGACCTCTATGTGTATATCTGTTCCCAGGTTATGGCATCGGCCTGCGCCAGAACTCCCCCCTGACCTCTATGTGTATATCTGTTCCCAGGTTATGGCATCGGTCTGCGCCAGAACTCCCCCCTGACCTCTATGTGTATATCTGTTCCCAGGTTATGGCATCGGTCTGCGCCAGAACTCCCCCCTGACCTCTAATATCTCTGAGCTGGTGAGCCAGTACAAGTCAGACGGCTTCATGGACATGCTGCATGACAAGTGGTACAAGGTGGTGCCTTGTGGGAAACGGAGCTTCGCCGTCACTGAGGTAATGTAACTACCTACCGTACATCACACTACTTAAATATTAATCAAAATACATTGCAATACTAAATCATCTCCATCAGTCTGTGGTTATTTGTGTGTTTTCGAAGTCTTATTGATGGAGTCCATTATAAATTATGGAAGCTTTCCAAAAACTGGCCTTTATTCCCTTAGCAGCAATAAGCTATAGTGATGTGTAATAGTGTAGAGTGATGTGTAAAAGTGTATAGTGATGTGTAATAGTGTATAGTGATGTGTAATAGTGTATAATGATGTGTAATAGTGTATAGTGATGTGTAATAGTGTATAATGATGTGTAATAGTGTATAGTGATGTGTAATAGTGTATAGTGATGTGTAATAGTGTATAGTGATGTGTAATAGTGTATAGTGATGTGTAATAGTGATGTGTAATAGTGTATAGTGATGTGTAATAGTGATGTGTAATAGTGTATAGTGATGTGTAATAGTGTATAGTGATGTGTAATAGTGTATAGTGATGTGTAATAGTGTATAGTGATGTGTAATAGTGTATAGTGATGTGTAATAGTGTATAGTGATGTGTAATAGTGTACAGTGATGTGTAATAGTGTATAGTGATGTGTAATAGTGTATAGTGATGTGTAAAAGTGTATAGTGATGTGTAATAGTGTATAGTGATGTGTAATAGTGTATAGTGATGTGTAATAGTGTATAGTGATGTGTAATAGTGTATAGTGATGTGTAATAGTGTATAGTGATGTGTAATAGTGTATAGTGATGTGTAATAGTGTATAGTGTTGTGTAATAGTGTATAGTGTTGTGTAATAGTGTATAGTGTTGTGTAATAGTGTATAGTGATGTGTAATAGTGTATAGTGTTGTGTAATAGTGTATAGTGTTGTGTAATAGTGTATAGTGATGTGTCTGCCTGTGTGTCTGTGTGTCTGTTTTGTCTCTCTCCAGACCTTACAAATGGGCATAAAGCATTTCTCAGGCCTGTTTTTGATGCTATGTGTCGGGTTGGTTCTGTCTCTCCTCACCACCCTGGCTGAACACATCATCTACCACTTCGTTATACCCAGAGTCAAGGACCCCAAATTCAAGTATTGGCTGCATACTAGTCAGGTAATGCCGGGCGCACACTACACGACTTGCAAAATCATAACATCACTGAGCCTCTCACATTAAACAACCGTCTTTCCTGTAGTTTGTTGTCTTTCCAAGGTAGTGTTGCTCACACTAAACAATGTTGCACAGACGGGGAGTCACAAACTACAAGATTCTTGACTTGGTCGTGAGGATTCTCCATACCACGCTGCCTCTCTAAAACAATGATGTGATGATGTGATTAGATTGTTAACGTAGTAACAACGAGCTGTGGCTCAAAGCAGTCTCAGAAACGTTTTCAGTAAGACATTCACGCTTGCCATACAGAGTTGAAATATCTAGCCAATACATTTTGAGTTGAATACAATTTTTTGTTGACTTCAGAGTTGTAAGGAGTTGACACTTCGGCTTTGGTTAGAAAAGTACAAACGCATACTAGTAGTCCTTCTCTAGTCATCGCTGCTGATGGAGAGTCAACACATTCATACTAGTAGGAGTCATCGCTCCTGATGGAGAGTCAACACATTCATACTAGAAGGAGTCATCGCTCCTGATGGAGAGTCAACACATTCATACTAGTAGGAGTCATGGCTCCTGATGGAGAGTCAACACATTCATACTAGTAGGAGTCATCGCTCCTGATGGAGAGTCAACACATTCATACTAGTAGGAGTCATCGCTCCAAATGGAGAGTCAACACATTCATACTAGTAGGAGTCATCGCTGCTGATGGAGAGTCAACACATTCATACTAGTAGGAGTCATCGCTCCTGATGGAGAGTCAACACATTCATACTAGAAGGAGTCATCGCTCCTGATGGAGAGTCAACACATTCATACTAGTAGGAGTCATGGCTCCTGATGGAGAGTCAACACATTCATACTAGTAGGAGTCATGGCTCCTGATGGAGAGTCAACACATTCATACTAGTAGGAGTCATGGCTCCTGATGGAGTGTCAACACATTCTGGGGGATGCAATACAACGTCATCATCTCACTGGCTTCTTCTCTGGCCAGCTTTCATTTTCTCATTGGCTATTGCTGATCACCGTTCTCACACTACAAGAGCATTGCTGATTTTGTGCCGATAAAATCAAATGTTTTAAAATATCGGGACGTCCTGTACGACTCGGATAGGTTGCCCTCAGGTTGCGTCTCTGACCCGCTCACATTAAACGAGCCCGGAGTAGGCAACGACATGGAGATTTTGTCTCCCCATCTCAAAAACGTGTCTGGGAGAGCTTAGTCAGGGCCAAAATGGTGTAGTGTACACCCAGGGTTCTAAAGTGTGACCGATTGGGTAGCATATGCAACAATTTTTGCAACCAAAAATAACCATCCCAATATAAAACTCAATGCGTAACAATATTTAGCCACAACACTCTTCTCTTCACTGCTCAAACAAGACAGGCTGATACATTGTTTACAAATCCTAACCAATCATAATGCTACAAATGTTTAAATGTAGCTAATTAGAACAATCACACGCCAGGTACAACCAATCTCTTTTAACGCAAACTTTCCGTCAGAACCTTTTCTGTCAGCTATATGGCATTAGCTAGCGAGATAGCTAGCAACAACAACAACAATGAAATGCAACATCAAAATTGAAGCTTTCTTCAACCAAAAAAAACGAATGATGAAATGATCAACCATATCCGGAAGAAAAGGACGAGGACGATGTTGGAGATGCTGCCAACACACCTCCTCAGAGGGGTTGTTTCGCAAACTCAAGTGGCTAAGGAGGGACAAAACTAGTGACACAATGTTCTGAAATTACTGTCGAAAGTGTGGAGAAATAGCAACAGGGAAGACTTCTTAAGACAAAAGCACATCAAGTGCCAGGACAAGTGCATCGGGCAGGGGATGCAGTAACATTACAAGATTTACTAACTACAGGGGCTAGAGCAATACCACTAGGTCTACTAACTACAGCAACACCAGTATGTCTACTAACTACAGCAACACCACTAGGTCTACTAACTACAGCAACACCACTAGGTCTACTAACTACAGCAACACCAGTATGTCTACTAACTACAGCAACACCACTAGGTCTACTAACTACAGCAACACCAGTATGTCTACTAACTACAGCAACACCACTAGGTTAACTAACTACAGCAACACCACTAGGTTAACTAACTACAGCAACACCACTAGGTTAACTAACTACAGCAACACCACTAGGTTAACTAACTACAGCAACACCACTAGGTCTACTAACTACAGCAACACCACTAGGTCTACTAACTACAGCAACACCACTAGGTTAACTAACTACAGCAACACCACTAGGTTAACTAACTACAGCAACACCACTAGGTCTACTAACTACAGCAACACCACTAGGTCTACTAGCTACAGCAACACCACTAGGTCTACTAACTACAGCAACACCACTAGGTTAACTAACTACAGCAACACCACTAGGTCTACTAACTACAGCAACACCACTAGGTCTACTAACTACAGCAACACCACTAGGTCTACTAACTACAGCAACACCACTAGGTCTACTAACTACAGGAACACCACTAGGTTAACTAACTACAGCAACACCACTAGGTTAACTAACTACAGCAACACCACTAGGTCAACTAACTACAGCAACACCACTAGGTTAACTAACTACAGCAACACCACTAGGTCAACTTCAACAACTCATCCAGAATGCCGCAGCCCGTCTGGTGTTCAACCTTCCCAAGTTCTCTCACGTCACCCCCCTCCTCCGCACACTCCACTGGCTTCCAGTTGAAGCTCGCATCCGCTACAAGACCATGGTGCTTGCCTATGGAGCAGTGAGGGGAACGGCACCTCTGTACCTTCGGGCTCTGATCAGTCCCTACACCCAAACGAGGGCATTGCGTTCATCCACCTCTGGCCTGCTGGCTCCCCTTCCTCTGCGGAAGCATAGTTCCCGCTCAGCACAGTCAAAACTGTTCGCTGCTCTGGCACCCCAATGGTGGAACAAGCTCCCTCACGACGCCAGGACAGCGGAGTCACTCACCACCTTCCGGAGACATTTGAAACCCCACCTCTTTAAGGAATACCTGGGATAGGATAAAGTAATCCTTCTACCCCCCCCCCAAAAATTGTAAAGTGGTTATCCCACTGGCTATAGGGTGAACGCACCAATTGGTGAGTCGCTCTGGATAAGAGCGTCTGCTAAATGACGTAAATGTGCCCCTGAGCAAGGCACTTAACCCTAATTGCTCCTGTAAGTCGCTCTGGATAAGAGCGTCTGCTAAATGACTAAAATGTAAATGTATGTCAACTAACTACAGCAACACCACTAGGTCTACTAACTACAGCAACACCACTAGGTTAACTAACTACAGCAACACCAGTATGTCTACTAACTACAGCAACACCACTAGGTCTACTAACTACAGCAACACCACTAGGTCTACTAACTACAGCAACACCACTAGGTCAACTAACTACAGCAACACCACTAGGTCTACTAACTACAGCAACACCACTAGGTCTACTAACTACAGCAACACCACTAGGTCTACTAACTACAGCAACACCACTAGGTCTACTAACTACAGCAACACCACTAGGTTAACTAACTACAGCAACACCACTAGGTCTACTAACTACAGCAACACCACTAGGTCTACTAACTACAGCAACACCAGTATGTCTACTAACTACAGCAACACCACTAGGTTAACTAACTACAGCAACACCACTAGGTTAACTAACTACAGCAACACCACTAGGTCTACTAACTACAGCAACACCACTAGGTTAACTAACTACAGGAACACCACTAGGTTAACTAACTACAACAACACCACTAGGTTAACTAACTACAGCAACACCACTAGGTTAACTAACTACAGCAACACCACTAGGTTAACTAACTACAGCAACACCACTAGGTCAACTAACTACTGCAACACCACTAGGTCTACTAACTACAGCAACACCACTAGGTTAACTAATTACAGCAACACCACTAGGTCTACTAACTACAGCAACACCACTAGGTTAACTAACTACAGCAACACCACTAGGTCAACTAACTACAGCAACACCACTAGGTCTACTAACTACAGCAACACCACTAGGTCTACTAACTACAGCAACACCACTAGGTCTACTAACTACAGTAACTCCACTAGGTCTACTAACTAAAGTAACACCACTAGGTCTACTAACTACAGCAACACCACTAGGTTAACTAACTACAGCAACACCACTAGGTCTACTAACTACAGCAACACCACTAGGTCTACTAACTACAGCAACACCACTAGGTCTACTAACTACAGTGGTGTTAGTAGACCTAGTGTGCAGTGGTGTTGCTGTAGTTAGGTCTACTAACTACAGCAACACCACTAGGTTAACTAACTACAGCAACACCACTAGGTCTACTAACTACAGCAACACCACTAGGTTAACTAACTACAGCAACACCACTAGGTCTACTAACTACAGCAACACCACTAGGTCTACTAACTACAGCAACACCACTAGGTCTACTAACTACAGCAACACCACTAGGTCTACTAACTACAGCAACACCACTAGGTCTACTAACTACAGCAACACCACTAGGTCTACTAACTACAGCAACACCACTAGGTCTACTAAATACAGCAACACCACTAGGTCTACTAACTACAGCAACACCACTAGGTCTACTAACTACAGCAACACCACTAGGTTAACTAACTACAGCAACACCACTAGGTCTACTAACTACAGCAACACCACTAGGTCAACTAACTACAGCAACACCACTAGGTTAACTAACTACAGCAACACCACTAGGTCTACTAACTACAGCAACAACACTAGGTCTACTAACTACAGCAACACCACTAGGTTAACTAACTACAGCAACACCACTAGGTCTACTAACTACAGCAACACCACTAGGTCTACTAACTACAGCAACACCACTAGGTCTACTAACTACAGCAACACCACTAGGTCTACTAACTACAGCAACACCACTAGGTCTACTAACTACAGCAACACCACTAGGTCTACTAACTACAGCAACACCACTAGGTCTACTAACTACAGCAACACCACTAGGTCTACTAACTACAGCAACATCACTAGGTCTACTAACTACAGCAACACCACTAGGTCTACTAACTACAGCAACACCACTAGGTCTACTAACTACAGCAACACCACTAGGTCTACTAACTACAGCAACACCACTAGGTCTACTAACTACAGCAACACCACTAGGTTAACTAACTACAGCAACACCACTAGGTCTACTAACTACAGCAACACCACTAGGTCTACTAACTACAGCAACACCACTAGGTCTACTAACTACAGCAACACCAGTATGTCTACTAACTACAGCAACACCACTAGGTCTACTAACTACAGCAACACCACTAGGTCTACTAACTACACCAACACCACTAGGTCTACTAACTACAGCAACACCACTAGGTCTACTAACTACAGCAACACCACTAGGTTAACTAACTACAGCAACACCACTAGGTCAACTAACTACAGCAACACCACTAGGTCTACTAACTACAGCAACACCACTAGGTTAACTAACTACAGCAACACCAGTAGGTCTACTAACTACAGCAACACCACTAGGTCAACTAACTACAGCAACACCACTAGGTTAACTAACTACAGCAACACCAGTAGGTCTACTAACTACAGCAACACCACTAGGTTAACTAACTACAGCAACACCACTAGGTCTACTAACTACAGCAACACCAGTAGGTCTACTAACTACAGCAACACCACTAGGTCTACTAACTACAGCAACACCACTAGGTCTACTAACTACAGCAACACCACTAGGTTAACTAACTACAGCTTCACCAGTATGTCTACTAACTACAGCAACACCACTAGGTCTACTAACTACAGCAACACCACTAGGTCTACTAACTACAGCAACACCACTAGGTCTACTAACTACAGCAACACCACTAGGTTAACTAACTACAGCAACACCACTAGGTCAACTAACTACAGCAACACCACTAGGTTAACCAACTACAGCAACACCACTAGGTCAACTAACTACAGCAACACCACTAGGTTAACCAACTACAGCAACACCACTAGGACTACTAACTACAGCAACACCACTATGTCTACTAACTACAGCAACACCACTAGGTCTACTAACTACAGCAACACCACTAGGTCTACTAACTACAGCAACACCACTAGGTCTACTAACTACAGCAACACCACTAGGTCAACTAACTACAGCAACACCACTACTAGGTCTACTAACTACAGCAACACCACTAGGTCAACTAACTACAGCAACACCACTAGGTCTACTAACTACAGCAACACCACTAGGTCTACTAACTACAGCAACACCAGTATGTCTACTAACTACAGCAAAACCACTAGGTCTACTAACTACAGCAACACCACTAGGTCTACTAACTACAGCAACACAACTAGGTTAACTAACTACAGCAACACCACTAGGTCTACTAACTACAGCAACACCACTAGGTTAACTAACTACAGGAACACCACTAGGTCTACTAACTACAGCAACACCACTAGGTTAACTAACTACAGCAACACCACTAGGTCAACTAACTACAGCAACACCACTAGGTCTACTAACTACAGCAACACCACTAGGTTAACTAACTACAGCAACACCAGTAGGTCTACTAACTACAGCAACACCACTAGGTCAACTAACTACAGCAACACCACTAGGTTAACTAACTACAGCAACACCAGTAGGTCTACTAACTACAGCAACACCACTAGGTTAACTAACTACAGCAACACCACTAGGTCTACTAACTACAGCAACACCAGTAGGTCTACTAACTACAGCAACACCACTAGGTCTACTAACTACAGCAACACCACTAGGTCTACTAACTACAGCAACACCACTAGGTTAACTAACTACAGCTTCACCAGTATGTCTACTAACTACAGCAACACCACTAGGTCTACTAACTACAGCAACACCACTAGGTCTACTAACTACAGCAACACCACTAGGTCTACTAACTACAGCAACACCACTAGGTTAACTAACTACAGCAACACCACTAGGTCAACTAACTACAGCAACACCACTAGGTTAACCAACTACAGCAACACCACTAGGTCAACTAACTACAGCAACACCACTAGGTTAACCAACTACAGCAACACCACTAGGACTACTAACTACAGCAACACCACTATGTCTACTAACTACAGCAACACCACTAGGTCTACTAACTACAGCAACACCACTAGGTCTACTAACTACAGCAACACCACTAGGTCTACTAACTACAGCAACACCACTAGGTCAACTAACTACAGCAACACCACTACTAGGTCTACTAACTACAGCAACACCACTAGGTCAACTAACTACAGCAACACCACTAGGTCTACTAACTACAGCAACACCACTAGGTCTACTAACTACAGCAACACCAGTATGTCTACTAACTACAGCAAAACCACTAGGTCTACTAACTACAGCAACACCACTAGGTCTACTAACTACAGCAACACAACTAGGTTAACTAACTACAGCAACACCACTAGGTCTACTAACTACAGCAACACCACTAGGTTAACTAACTACAGGAACACCACTAGGTCTACTAACTACAGCAACACCACTAGGTCTACTAACTACAGCAACACCACTAGGTCTACTAACTACAGCAACACCACTAGGTCTACTAACTACAGCAACACCACTAGGTCTACTAACTACAGCAACACCACTAGGTCACCTAACTACAGCAACACCACTAGGTCTACTAACTACAGCAACACCACTAGGTCTACTAACTACAGCAACACCACTAGGTTAACTAACTACAGCAACACCACTAGGTCTACTAACTACAGCAACACCACTAGGTTAACTAACTACAGCAACACCACTAGGTCTACTAACTACAGCAACACCACTAGGTCTACTAACTACAGCAACACCACTAGGTCTACTAACTACAGCAACACCACTAGGTCTACTAACTACAGCAACACCACTAGGTCTACTAACTACAGCAACACCACTAGGTTAACTAACTACAGCAACACCACTACGTCTACTAACTACAGCAACACCACTAGGTCTACTAACTACAGCAACACCACTAGGTTAACTAACTACAGCAACACCACTAGGTCTACTAACTACAGCAACACCACTAGGTCTACTAACTACAGCAACACCACTAGGTTAACTAACTACAGCAACACCACTAGGTCAACTAACTACAGCAACACCACTAGGTCTACTAACTACAGCAACACCACTAGGTTAACTAACTACAGCAACACCAGTAGGTCTACTAACTACAGCAACACCACTAGGTCAACTAACTACAGCAACACCACTAGGTTAACTAACTACAGCAACACCAGTAGGTCTACTAACTACAGCAACACCACTAGGTCTACTAACTACAGCAACACCACTAGGTCTACTAACTACAGCAACACCAGTAGGTCTACTAACTACAGCAACACCACTAGGTCTACTAACTACAGCAACACCACTAGGTCTACTAACTACAGCAACACCACTAGGTTAACTAACTACAGCTTCACCAGTATGTCTACTAACTACAGCAACACCACTAGGTCTACTAACTACAGCAACACCACTAGGTCTACTAACTACAGCAACACCACTAGGTCTACTAACTACAGCAACACCACTAGGTCTACTAACTACAGCAACACCACTAGGTTAACCAACTACAGCAACACCACTAGGTCAACTAACTACAGCAACACCACTAGGTTAACCAACTACAGCAACACCACTAGGACTACTAACTACAGCAACACCACTAGGTCTACTAACTACAGGAACACCACTAGGTCTACTAACTACAGCAACACCACTAGGTCTACTAACTACAGCAACACCACTAGGTCTACTAACTACAGCAACACCACTAGGTCTACTAACTACAGCAACACCACTAGGTCTACTAACTACAGCAACACCACTAGGTCTACTAACTACAGCAACACCACTAGGTCTACTAACTACAGCAACACCACTAGGTTAACTAACTACAGCAACACCACTAGGTCTACTAACTACAGCAACACCACTAGGTCTACTAACTACAGCAACACCAGTATGTCTACTAACTACAGGAACACCACTAGGTCTACTAACTACAGCAACACCACTAGGTCTACTAACTACAGCAACACCACTAGGTTAACTAACTACAGCAACACCACTAGGTCTACTAACTACAGCAACACCACTAGGTCTACTAACTACAGCAACACCACTAGGTCAACTAACTACAGCAACACCACTAGGTTAACTAACTACAGCAACACCACTAGGTCTACTAACTACAGCAACACCACTAGGTTAACTAACTACAGCAACACCACTAGGTCTACTAACTACAGCAACACCACTAGGTCTACTAACTACAGCAACACCACTATCAATCAATCAATCAATCAATTTTATTTTATATAGCCCTTCTTACATCAGCTAATATCTCGAAGTGCTGTACAGAAACCCAGCCTAAAACCCCAAACAGCTAGTAATGCAGGTGTAGAAGCACGGTGGCTAGGAAAAACTCCCTAGAAAGGCAAAACCTAGGAAGAAACCTAGAGAGGAACCAGGCTATGAGGGGTGGCCAGTCCTCTTCTGGCTGTGCCGGGTGGAGATTATAACAGAACCATGCCAAGATGTTCAAAAATGTTCATAAGTGACAAGCATGGTCAAATAATAATCAGTAGTTAGTAGACCTAGTGGTGTTGCTGTAGTTAGTAGTTAACCTAGTTGCTGCACTAGGTTAACTAACTACAGCAACACCACTAGGTCTACTAACTACAGCAACACCACTAGGTCTACTAACTACAGCAACACCACTAGGTTAACTAACTACAGCAACACCACTAGGTCTACTAACTACAGCAACACCACTAGGTCTACTAACTACAGCAACACCACTAGGTCTACTAACTACAGCAACACCAGTATGTCTACTAACTACAGGAACACCACTAGGTCTACTAACTACAGCAACACCACTAGGTCTACTAACTACAGCAACACCACTAGGTTAACTAACTACAGCAACACCACTAGGTCTACTAACTACAGCAACACCACTAGGTCTACTAACTACAGCAACACCACTAGGTCAACTAACTACAGCAACACCACTAGGTTAACTAACTACAGCAACACCACTAGGTCTACTAACTACAGCAACACCACTAGGTTAACTAACTACAGCAACACCACTAGGTCTACTAACTACAGCAACACCACTAGGTCTACTAACTACAGCAACACCACTAGGTCTACTAACTACAGCAACACCAGTAGGTCTACTAACTACAGCAACACCAATAGGTTAACTAACTACAGCAACACCACTAGGTTAACTAACTACAGCAACACCACTAGGTCTACTAACTACAGCAACACCACTAGGTCTACTAACTACAGCAACACCACTAGGTCTACTAACTACAGCAACACCACTAGGTCTACTAACTACAGCAACACCACTAGGTCTACTAACTACAGCAACACCACTAGGTCTACTAACTACAGCAACACCACTAGGTCTACTAACTACAGCAACACCACTAGGTCTACTAACTACAGGAACACCACTAGGTCTACTAACTACAGCAACACCACTAGGTCTACTAACTACAGCAACACCACTAGGTCTACTAACTACAGCAACACCACTAGGTCTACTAACTACAGCAACACCACTAGGTTAACTAACTACAGCAACACCACTAGGTCTACTAACTACAGCAACACCACTAGGTCTACTAACTACAGCAACACCACTAGGTCTACTAACTACAGCAACATCACTAGGTCAACTAACTACAGCAACACCAGTAGGTTAACCAACTACAGCAACACCACTAGGTCTACTAACTACAGCAACACCACTAGGTCAACTAACTACAGCAACACCACTAGGTTAACTAACTACAGCAACATCACTAGGTCTACTAACTACAGCAACACCACTAGGTCTACTAACTACAGCAACACCACTAGGTTAACTAACTACAGCAACACCACTAGGTTAACTAACTACAGCAACACCACTAGGTCTACTAACTACAGCAACACCACTAGGTCTACTAACTACAGCAACACCACTAGGTTAACTAACTACAGCAACACCACTAGGTTAACTAACTACAGCAACACCACTAGGTCTACTAACTACAGCAACACCACTAGGTCTACTAACTACAGCAACCCCACTAGGTTAACTAACTACAGGAACACCACTAGGTCTACTAACTACAGCAACACCAATAGGTTAACTAACTACAGCAACACCACTAGGTCTACTAACTACAGCAACACCACTAGGTCTACTAACTACAGCAACACCACTAGGTTAACTAACTACAGGAACACCACTAGGTCTACTAACTACATGAACACCACTAGGTCTACTAACTACAGCAACACCACTAGGTTAACTAACTACAGCAACACCACTAGATTAACTAACTACAGGAACACCACTAGGTCTACTAACTACAGCAACACCACTAGGTCTACTAACTACAGCAACACCACTAGGTCTACTAACTACAGCAACACCACTAGGTCTACTAACTACAGCAACACCAGTAGGTCTACTAACTACAGCAACACCACTAGGTCTACTAACTACAGCAACACCACTAGGTTAACTAACTACAGCAACACCACTAGGTTAACTAACTACAGCAACACCACTAGGTCTACTAACTACAGCAACACCACTACTAGGTCTACTAACTACAGCAACACCACTAGGTCTACTAACTACAGCAACACCACTAGGTTAACTAACTACAGCAACACCACTAGGTTAACTAACTACAGCAACACCACTAGGTCTACTAACTACAGCAACACCACTAGGTCTACTAACTACAGCAACACCACTAGGTCTACTAACTACAGCAACACCACTAGGTCAACTAACTACAGCAACACCACTAGGTCTACTAACTACAGCAACACCACTATGTCTACTAACTACCAGACGTATTTGGCAGACAACAGGTGGAAGCCCAATCCCGTCAACAGGCAGAGCTAACTGAGCTAGAGAATAAATGTAACACCTCTTACTGCCAAAGAGGAGATGGATTTGACCTAATTCAAACCCAAAATAATTTATTACAATCAACCCGACATATGGAATCGAGGTGTCAACCCGACATATGGAATCGAGGTGTCCTGCACAAATATAATTGGCATTTGGCACCATCGCGGACACCATCCAGGAAGAGAGTTTGTGCAATCTTGGATCCTTGGGACACCACTACCCTAAACCCTAACCCTAAAAGCAAGTTGATTCACTAGCTAGGTTCTAGATCAACGATTAGCTGTTAGCTGAATGCAATAATGGATAACAGTTTCCAGTTTGCAGTTCCACTTTTAAATACAATAAAGGTTATGTTTTAATCACCTATATAAATATGTTTGCTGTTACACTTTTGAATACAATTAACACTGTTTTATATATTGCATTTGTTTGTCCAAAACAAATCACCTATGTAAATATGTTTTCAGTTTTGAAAACAATGATTAAAGGTAGTTTTAATTATAACGTCTGGCCCACTCTCTAGTGATGTGTTCTACATCATCAAGGTAACAACTGATGACAATTAACAATGATAGGACAGTCAGTAAAAACTATTTTTGTTTCTGGTGCTCCTACATTTTTTCTGGTGCTCCTTACTTTTTATAGTTAGGAGCATCAGTGCTACCAATGAAAAAAAGTGCATTTAGAGCCCTGTGTTCGCCTGGTTTAACTAACTCAACTTTCACTATGTTTTAAATGGCAGAAGATTATATTCCTACAGTATGATATTCTCAGATTACTTTGTGCCATACGTACTATATGTCTGGGTTGGGATCAATTCTATTTTAATTTAGTCCATTTGTCAAATTTAAATGGATTGACCTCAACCCTTTTATATATATATATCTGTGCAGATTCTGTTACATGTCTGGTGTGTTTCTGATATCTGGTGCGTTTCTCATATCTGGTGTGTTTCTGCTCTATCCATCAGAGATTACATCGAGCTATGAACACATCTTTCAACGACGATAAACTGCAGACTGTCGCCAAGAAGGAAAAAAGGTAATCACAATCATTGATGTTCCATAAGGAATGTCCCCTAACCTTCACAAAAAGGCTGTACAGCAAATTGACAGACCACCTGATTGATTGATTTGAGAAACGTTTGATTGAATGTGCCAGTTTGACAGTGTGTGTCAAATTGTGTTTTAATCACAACTTGGCTAATTGAATTGTCAGTGATGATAGCAGCGACGTGATGATAGCCGCGACGTGATGATAGCCGCGACGGGATGATAGCAGCGACGTGATGATAGCAGCGACGTGATGATAGCAGCTACATGATGATAGCAGCGACGTGATGATAGCAGCGATGTGATGATAGCAACGCCGTGATGATAGCAGCGACGTGATGATAGCAGCGACGGGATGATAGCAGCGACGTGATGATAGAAGCGACGTGATGATAGCAGCGACGGGATGATAGCAGCGACGTGATGATAGCAGCGACGTGATGATAGCAGCGACGGGATGATAGCAGCGACGTGATGATAGCAGCGACGTGATGATAGCAGCGACGTGATGATAGCAGCGACGTGATGATAGCAGCGACGGGATGATAGCAGCGACGTGATGATAGCAGCAACGTGATGATAGCAGCGACGTGATGATAGCAGCAATGTGATGATAGCAGCGACGGGATGATAGCAGCCACCGTGTCACCCTACTAACTGGCTGTGGAACATGTCAGCATCAGATCAGTGGCGGTCAGTGCTGTTTAAGATGAGGGAGGACACCTTATTTCTATTACAGCATATTGGATGACTGTCATTCATATTTAATTCACCCAGTTTAATGTAACAGCGATAGGTTTAGGCTACTACATGATACTCGAATTTCCCTATACCCATCATGAGGTTGCTACAACCTAGCCTATGAATGACAGTTTACAATGTAGGTGCACACAGGTCGAGAGACAAATTTGAGGTGACAGACAGTGACACAAGGACAGACAGTGACATTCAATACCGCCTTGCACACTCTTGCCTGCATCTAGCTGATAAAGGGTGTAATCATTACGCCAACAGTTACAAACGAGAGTTTCTATTGGACAAATTCAGGTATGTTTATTCCCGTTTTGTTCTGTTTGCTTCCGTTTAAGAAACTTCTTTCAACAGAATCGGCGGAATGAATGCATCCCTGATCACGCATAAACACAGTTCAATTTCTTAGCAGCCACGTTGTATTCCTTCTATGCGCTCTCCTCCGCTCACCTTTTCCCTCCGCTTGTGGACTTCAATGAACAACACATCAGCTGTATGTGACCAGCCGAAAAAACCTTTCCAAGCCAAACCGCTACACACAGCCTACATCGTTGTCACCATATTAGCTAAAGTAACGTCATAGTCAGCATAGCTAATAGAACTAACACCTTAGTAAACCCACTACAATCATGCAGTAACTTTACAGTGTACAGTCAGTTAGAAGTTTAGCTAACTACTTTGATGAAATCTCTCTCTCTATTTCTCTCTTGCTTCTCCTTCAATTTGGAAGAAATTAATTTGTTAAACTGTTCAACTATTGTCTTTCTCTCTCTTTGAGTCAACTACTCACCACATTTTATGCACAGCAGTGCTAGCTAGCTGTAGCTTATGCTTTCAGTGCTAGATACATTTTCTGATCCTATGATTGGGTGGACAACATGTCAGTTCATGCTGCAAGAGCTCTGGTAGGTTGGAGGATGTCCTCCAGAAGTTGTCATAATTACTGTGTAAGTCTATGGAAGGGGGTGAGAACCTTGAGCCTCCTAGGTTTTGTATTGAAGTTAATGTACCCAGAGGAGGACAGAAGCTAGCTGTCCTCCGGCCACACCATGGTGCTACCCTACAGAGTGCTGTTGAAGCTACTGTAGACCTTCATTGCAAAATAGTGTGTTTTAATCAATTATTTGTTGACGTGTGATTATATTTAGTATAGTTTTATCTAAAAAGGATAACATTTTAAATGTTTAAAAATATATTTTTTTATGAAATTCACTGAGGAGGATGGTCCTCCTCTTCCTCCTCTGAGGATCCTCCACTGCATCAGATAGCATGTTCTGTAGTGCCCTATAGGCCTTGGTCCAAAGTAGTACCCTATAGGTCTTGGTCCAAAGTAGTGGACTATCGGGAATAAGGTCCCATTTGGGATGCAAAACAAGGTCCCAAAATATGTGTTTTTTTGTTCGACCCCAAAGGTGCAACGTGGTTAACCACCACCACCACCAGCAGCAACAGGAGCAGGCATGTGTACCATGGACCAGCTCAGAGTCCGACTGCAACAGGAGGAAGCTTCTGGAGTACCCCTGTGATTGCCCCACTCCTCTTGCTCCTCAGGTAGGCCAGACAAATAAGGAACACATAGCATAGAGTATTTACTGTCTGGGAGGGGGCGTCTTGTTGGGAAATTGTACATTTTTTAAACATTTTTTCTACAGCCTTATTATATACAGTTACATTTTAGTCATCAAAAAAGGCAATACCAGTAGTTAGGATGTAGTCAGAATCAGGTGGTAATTTATCTCATTTATTATATATTATTTATGTTTTGATTCATGCCATTTGATTGGTTTACATGTTTCTTATTTTCTTCTCTTCCCCTACAGGCCACCTCTAACGGGAGGACACACCTGGTCCAGGTGGGTCTACAGGCCAGGACCAACCCCATGCTGCAGGAGCTGTCGGAGCTGGAGACACACATCACCGTCATCAAACAGCAGCTGCACATCGCCATGAAGAAGAAGAGGGAGCTGGAGCAGATACACAACATGACCGAGTAGAGGATTGGTACCAGCAGACACATAACATGACAGAGTAGAGCATTGGTACCAGCAGACACATAACATGACCGAGTAGAGCATTGGTACCAGCAGACACATAACATGACAGAGTAGAGGATTGGTACCAGCAGACACATAACATGACAGAGTAGAGGATTGGTACCAGCAGACACATAACATGACAGAGTAGAGGATTGGTACCAGCAGACACATAACATGACAGAGTAGAGGATTGGTACCAGCAGACACATAACATGACAGAGTAGAGGATTGGTACCAGCAGACACATAACATGACAGAGTAGAGGATTGGTACCAGCAGACACACAACATCCCTGAGTAATTACGCTATAGAAAAGGTACCAATTCAATAGCGTGGGTGAAGACATTACAAGCTGGGGGGTGAAGCTATGAAGCTAACGCTGTTACATCTGGTACCAGCAGACACAACATCCCTGAATAGAGGTTGGAGCTACCAGCAGACACATAACATCCCTGAATAGAGGTTGGAGCTACCAGCAGACACACAGGAACACTGAATAGAGGCTGGAGGAGTACCACCACAAAACGAAACCCTGATATCCTTGAGTCCGAGAGCAGCACATGGGACTAGCAGGAGGACAACAGCCTGAGACCATGAGACCAGCAGGACTAACGCCAGACCCAGAGCCCCAAAGCAGACCACCATGGCTGCTCCTGAGCCCTGGAACACTGTCTGCTCTCCACCTGCGACCTCCAACATCTTTCTGACAGAGGAGTTAACCAGAGGAACACTGTTTCCACCTCCAACATCTCTCTGACAGAGGAGTTAACCAGAGGAACACTGTTTCCACCTCCAACCTCCAACATCTCTCTGACAGAGGAGTTAACCAGAGGAACACTGTTTCCACCTCCAACCTCCAACATCTCTCTGACAGAGGAGATAACCAGAGGAACACTGTTTCCACCTCCAACCTCCAAGATCTCTCTGACAGAGGAGTTAACCAGAGGAACACTGTTTCCACCTCCAACCTCCAACATCTCTCTGACAGAGGAGTTAACCAGATGAACACTGTTTCCACCTCCAGCCTCCAACATCTCTCTGACAGAGGAGTTAACCAGAGGAACACTGTTTCCACCTCCAACCTCCAACATCTCTCTGACAGAGGAGTTAACCAGAGGAACACTGTTTCCACCTCCAACCTCCAACATCTCTCTGACAGAGGAGTTAACCAGAGGAACACTGTTTCCACCTCCAACCTCCAACATCTCTCTGACAGAGGAGTTAACCAGAGGAACACTGTTTCCACCTCCAACCTCCAACATCTCTCTGACAGAGGAGTTAACCAGAGGAACACTGTTTCCACCTCCAACCTCCAACATCTCTCTGACAGAGGAGTTAACCAGAGGAACACTGTTTCCACCTCCAACCTCCAACATCTCTCTGACAGAGGAGTTAACCAGAGGAACACTGTTTCCACCTCCAACCTCCAACATCTCTCTGACAGAGGAGTTAACCAGAGGAACACTGTTTCCACCTCCAACCTCCAAGATCTCTCTGACAGAGGAGTTAACCAGAGGAACACTGTTTCCACCTCCAACCTCCAACATCTCTCTGACAGAGGAGTTAACCAGAGGAACACTGTTTCCACCTCCAACCTCCAACATCTCTCTGACAGAGGAGTTAACCAGAGGAACACTGTTTCCACCTCCAACCTCCAAGATCTCTCTGACAGAGGAGTTAACCAGAGGAACACTGTTTCCACCTCCAACCTCCAACATCTCTCTGACAGAGGAGTTAACCAGAGGAACACTGTTTCCACCTCCAACCTCCAACATCTCTCTGACAGAGGAGTTAACCAGAGGAACACTGTTTCCACCTCCAACCTCCAACATCTCTCTGACAGAGGAGTTAACCAGAGGAACACTGTTTCCACCTCCAACCTCCAACATCTCTCTGACAGAGGAGTTAACCAGAGGAACACTGTTTCCACCTCCAACCTCCAACATCTCTCTGACAGAGGAGTTAACCAGAGGAACACTGTTTCCACCTCCAACCTCCAACATCTCTCTGACAGAGGAGTTAACCAGAGGAACACTGTTTCCACCTCCAACCTCCAACATCTCTCTGACAGAGGAGTTAACCAGAGGAACACTGTTTCCACCTCCAACCTCCAACATCTCTCTGACAGAGGAGTTAACCAGAGGAACACTGTTTCCACCTCCAACCTCCAACATCTCTCTGACAGAGGAGTTAACCAGAGGAACACTGTTTCCACCTCCAACCTCCAACATCTCTCTGACAGAGGAGTTAACCAGAGGAACACTGTTTCCACCTCCAACCTCCAACATCTCTCTGACAGAGGAGTTAACCAGAGGAACACTGTTTCCACCTCCAACCTCCAACATCTCTCTGACAGAGGAGTTAACCAGAGGAACACTGTTTCCACCTCCAACCTCCAACATCTCTCTGACAGAGGAGTTAACCAGAGGAACACTGTTTCCACCTCCAACCTCCAACATCTCTCTGACAGAGGAGTTAACCAGAGGAACACTGTTTCCACCTCCAACCTCCAACATCTCTCTGACAGAGGAGTTAACCAGAGGAACACTGTCTGCACCCAAAGCCTTGGAACCTGGTCCCTGTCCTGGGGGTGGATTCTTTCAATATACACTGAACAAAAATATGAACGCAACATGCATCAATATCTACGATTTTACTGAGATACAGTTCATATAAAGAAATCAATCAATTTAAATTACTTAATTAGGGCCTAATCTATGGATTTCACATGACTGGGAGTACAGATATGCATCTGTTGAAAAAAAGGTAGGGCCGTGGATCAGAAAACCAGTCCGTATCTGGTGTGACCACCATTTGCCTCATGCAGCGCGACACATGTCCTTCACATAGAGTTGATCAGGCTGTTGATTGTGGCCTGTTGAATGTTGTCCCACTCCTCTTCAATGGCTGTGCGAAGTTACTGGATATTGGCGGGAACTGGAACACGCTGTCGTACACATCAATCCAGAGCATCCCAAACATGCTCAATGGGTGACATGTCTGGTGAGTATGCAGGCCATGACAGAACTGTAATATTTTCAGCTTCCAGGAATTGTGTACAGATCCTTGCGATGAGGTGATGTCGGCGGATGAATGGCACGACAATGGGCCTCAGGATCTCGTCACGGTATCTCTGTGTATTCAAATTGCCATCGATAAAATGCAATTGTGTTTGTTGCCTGTAGCTTATGCCTGCCCATACCATAACCCCACTGCCACCATGGGGCACTCTGTTCACAACATTGACATCAGCAAACCGCTCGCCCACACGACGCCATCTGCCCGTAGACTTGAAACCGTGATTCATCCATAAAGAGCACACTTCCCCAGCATGCCAGTGGCCATCGAAGGTGAGGATTTGCCACTGAAGTCAGTTATGACGCCGAACTGCACTCAGGTCAAGACCCTGGTGAGGACGACGAGCATACAGATGAGCTTCCCTGAGACGGTTTCTGACAGTTTGTGCAGAAATTATTCGGTTGTGCAAACCCACAGTTTCATCAGCTGTCCAGGTGGCTGGTCTCAGAGGATCCCGCAGGTGAAGAAGCCCGATGTGGAGGTTCTGGGCTGGTGTGGTTACACATGGTTTGTGGCTGTGAGGCCGGTTGGACATACTGCCAAATTCTCTAAAACGACGTTGGAGGCAGCTTATGGTAGAGAAATGAACATTAAATTATCTGGCAACAGCTCTGGTAGACATTCCTGCAGTCAGCATGCCAATTGCACGCTCCCTCAAAACTTGAGACATCTGTGGCATTTTGTTGTGTGACAAAACTGCACAGTGGCCTTTTATTGTCCCCAGCACAAGGTGCACCTGTGTAATTATCATGCTGTTTAATCAGCTTCTTGATATGCCACACCTGTCAGGTGGATGGATTATCTTGGCAAAGGAGAAATGCTCACTAACAGGGATGTAAACAAAATTGTGCACAAAATCTGAGAGAAATAAGCTTTTATTTCAGCTCATGAAACTTTACATGTTGTGTTTATATTTTTGTTGTTCTTATTGAACATCTTGTTTAATACGAAATAAGTTGTTATACTCACCTGAGACCTAATGTGGAGAGAGAAGGGGACCGAGGGAATGATGCTACAATGTGATATTACATCAGACCTTTTCCTCATGAATGCATTTTATTTCCAGAGCTACCGTTTTTTTTTGATTTGTGAATGGGACTGTGGGGTTTTAGGGAGACAGAGACAGAGAGTGACAGAGAGTGACAGAGAGTGACTGAACCACAGAGGAGGTGTATTGTTGTCTGGTGGTGGTGAGCATTTGGAGCGTGCTGTAGAGGTGTCGGGCCGAGTCCCAAATGGCTCCCTCTTCCCTATATAGGTGCACTACTTTTGACAAGAACTATGGACCCTGGTCAAAAGTAGTGCACTTAAAAAGGGAATAGGGTGCCATTTGGGACGTAGACAGGGGTGGGTGAATATTTGGAGCGCACAGTAGAGGTGTCAGAATGATCTATGATAGCTGAACCAGAAACAGAAGTGCTTCCTCTCTCTCTCTGAATACTGAGTACCATGATGGATCTCTAAACACTGGCACCTTATTCCCTATATAGTGCACTACATTTGACCAGATATACAGGGAAAAGGGATCTGGGCTCTGGTCAAAAGTAGTGCACTATATAGGGAATAGGGTGCCATTTGGGATGTATCTCTAAATACTCTGGTCTGTCTGGTTTCCCTTACAGTACAGATGTTCTGTTCTGCTCCGTTCTGTTCTGCTCCGTTCTGTTAATCTCTGCTCCGTTCTGTTCTGCTCTGTTCTGCTCCGTTCTGTTCTGCTCCGTTCTGTAATGTTCTGTTCTGTTCTGCTCTGTTCAGTTCTGCTCTGCTCTGTTCTGCTCCGTTCTGTTCTGTTCTGTTCTGCTCCGTTCTGTTCTGTTCTGTTCTGTTCTGTTCTGTTCTGCTCCGATCTGTTCTGCTCCGTTCTGTTCTGCTCCGTTCTGTTCTGTTCTGTTCTGTTCTGTTCTGTTCTGCTTCCCGGGGGCTCAGTCAGGATGAGGAGGACTTATTTTATAGATGATGGGTTTGGGTGAAAAAACGTTTGACTTGATCTCACAGATGGAGGCCATCATTTATTTAATGAGATCCTGTTTATCTGAACATTATCTCATCAATTTAACAATCTCCAAATACAGTTCTATGCAAATCAGTGCTTAGTTAAAAAGATACAACATTCTGGAAGTTACATATGGTGCTCACAGTGGGGACAGATGGTGTGTTGCTAAACTCCTGACAATGATATCTTACTGACATACAGTGGGGTCGGAAATTATTGACACGCTTGATAAAGATGAGCAATACTGACCCTAGACTTTTTCCACATTTTGTTGTGTTACAGCCTGAATTTAACATTGATTAAGTGTTGATGTTGATTATCACTGGCCTACACACAATATCAAAGTGGAATTATGTTTTTACACATTTTCACAAATGAATTAAAAATGAAAAGCTGACATGTCTTGAGTCAATAAGTATTCAACCCCATTGTTATGGCAAGCCTAAATAAGTTCAGGAGTAAAAATGTGCTTAACATGTCACATAATAAGTTCCATAGACTCACTCTGTGTGCTATAATAGTGTTTAACATGATTGTTGAATGACTACCTCATCTCTGTACCACACACATATAATTATCTGTAAGGTCCCTCAGTCGAGCAGTGAATTTCAAACACAGATTCAACCACGAAGACCAGGGAGGTTTTCCAATTCCTCATAAAGAAGGGCACCTATTGGTAGATGGGTAAAAATAAAAAAGCAGACATTGAATATCCCTTTGACCATGGTGAAGTTATTAATTACACTTTGGATGGTGTATCAATACACCCAGTCACTACAAAGATACAGGCGTCCTTCCTAACTCAGTTGCCGGAGAGGAAAGAAACTGCTCAGTGATTTCACCATGTGGCCAATGGTGACTTTAAAACAGTTACAGAGTTTAATGGCTGTGATAGGAGAAAACTGAGGATGGATCAACAACATTATAGTTACTCCACAATAATAACCTAATTGACAGAGTGAAAAGGCTATGCTCAAAAGGCTATGCTCAAACCCTACACCCCAACACGAGCGCTCTGTTCTGCCACCTCTGGTCTCTTGGCCCCTCCCACCCCTACGGGAGGGCAGCTCCCGCTCAGCCCCGCCCAAGCTCTTCTGTGTCCTGGCACCCCAATGGGTGATATATGGTTGTCCTACCTAGCCATCTTAAGATGAATGTAAGTCGCTCTGGATAAGAGCGTCTGCTAAATGACTAAAATGTAAATGTTGAAAATGAGTGAGAAAGTTACAGAGTCAGAAATCCCCACAAAATAATGAGAAACACGAAGTGCAAATGCATCCAACATGTTTGTAAAGTCACAAGCTTGATGTAGTCATTGAATATGGGACCAAATACTAAACTTTATTTAGAAGAATCTCTAGGGGTGTCAATAATTTTCACCCCTACCTATTTGAGAAAAACATGTATTACTTGTTAAACAAAATCGCTTTCTCTGAGCAATTGTATTAGTATAAAATAATATATTTCCCCATTTGTTGAGCATACAATATAGCTCAGTATTTGAATTCGTTATTTTATACAGTCATTATTGTTAATCTTTATCAAGGGTGTCAATCATTTTGGACCCCTCTGTACCTCTAGTTGGTTTTGTCTCGATCATAATTACACAACTAGTCAACAAAACACAAAGATGGAGCGTTGATGATTTCTACCGGAGGGAGGTCCTTATCTAATAAAACCCCATTAACATGATGATTCTGCCTGTAGAGAACTCATTCTCATCAGATTTGACTGGGATTTGGTTTAAATCTAATTGAGCAATCATTTGTTGGGATATAGTCCACTCTCTTAGTGGAAGAAAAAAAAAAAATTTACTTGGCGGATAAAGCATGCAATTTGGTACAAACATTCCTTAATTTATATGTAAATATCTAAGACGGTGTTATAAAATGTGGAACAAGATGTAATACAAAGAACACGATTCATAACTAAACATTCTACGGGCGGTTAAAAGCATTGGGCCAAGTTGCTGAATCGAATCCCCGAGCCGGCAAGGTTGAAAAATCTACCGTTCTGCCCTTGAGCAAGGCAGTTAACCCCCAACAACAACTGCTCCCTGTGTACCGATGACGTGGATGTGGATTAAACCAGCCCCCTTTCCCTTCTCACAGAGCGGCCAGATTCTGGTGACAACTAAACGCAGGTGGAAGATTACTCATTTCTTGGCAAAGTCAAACTGTTTTGTCACCTGCAGAATAAGCCTTGGAAATGCAGCCCACACAATTTAATTTAATTACGACTGCTAAATCTACACTCAATACTACCAGGGCCAGCAAATACTTCGTTGAGGTTCAGAATAAAAAGCCCACACAATAAATACTCTGCTACTAACTATTTATTTTGTGGACAAATCAAGAAAAATATATGCAGCATTTCAAAAGAAATTAGATACTTTTTTTTTCTTAAAGAAAGACTATACAAATTGGGAATATTTATTCAAACAGTTGAACTGTGTACTTCCATGCTGAGAGATGGAGAGGACAAACACAGTGACACAGTCCAATGGGACGTTGATTTCCCCTAAACAATTATGAACAACAAAAAACATTCCTGAAAACATACAGAGATAACAAAATATGAATAGATTGAGGGATTTGTACAAATACCACATAACGACATCAATATTTCAATAACATTAGATAGACTGTATACTGTATATTATATTTCCTTTGTGATGTAAAACATGTCTAGAGAGAGAGAGAGAGAGACAGAGACAGAGACAGAGACAGAGAGAGAGAGAGAGAGAGAGAGAGAGAGAGAGACATAGAGAGACATAGAGAGAGAGAGAGAGAGAGAGAGAGAGAGAGAGAGAGAGAGAGAGAGAGAGAGAGAGAGAGACATAGAGAGAGAGAGAGAGAGAGAGAGAGAGAGAGAGAGAGAGAGAGAGAGAGAGAGAGAGAGAGAGAGAGAGAGAGAGACAGAGACAGAGACAGAGAGAGAGAGAGAGAGAGAGAGAGAGAGAGAGAGAGACATAGAGAGACATAGAGAGACATAGAGAGAGAGAGAGAGAGAGAGAGAGAGAGAGAGAGAGAGAGAGAGAGAGCGAGAGAGAGAGGAGGAAGTCCAGACGCAGATCAGACTAAGGGATGAAACAGTCTGGTAATTTTCCCAACATTCCCAGGCTTTCCAGAAATCCCGGTAGAAGGATTCCTGAATTTCCTGCTTATTCACCCCTGATTCCCGGGAATCTTCTATTTTGTGGAAAACCTGGACATTTTTGGAAAGTTACCTGAATTTTGCAACCCTAGTTCAGACCTACAGTAGCAACATGCTCAGGGTTAGGTAGTCTACAGCATGTACTCTCTTATACAAAATGTACAAATCGTCGGCCTCTATCTAACTAGTTACACCAGAATACTGTCCTTTCTTACAGTTGTATTATGACAGTAGAAAAACATCATTGTGCCTAGAAGTTGTGTTGAGGAGACGCAAAGGTGACCCGGTGCTGACCCACCGCGGTCCCCGCTAGTCATGTGACCTCAGTCATCGATGCCGAGTGGTTCTGGAAAACAGAAAAAGAGACGTGTTACATTTTTAGCATCGAGGTTTGTACTGTGGTTGATGTCCATCAACATAACGTAAACGAGTGTGGTCCTAAACTTTACAAAAACCAGTGCTGAGTAAAAATACTGAAGAAAAAATAAAGGTGTCTTTGTAAAGAATTTCCTAAGATACTAAGATTTGAGGCATACAACAAATAATAACAAAGATAGCTAATAATGTAAGCATACTGTGTCCATAATAAGTATATAGGTTGTATGTTGGGAGCTTTTGGGAAAGAGCACAGTTAGAAAGATATGGCATATAGAAGCAAACCGGATGGACATCATGAAAATGATCGGAGAGGTTGAGAGTAGAAGAAGTTCAGGAGCAAAAAAAATAAAATAAATAAATAAATATATATATAATAGAATTATTGTAAAATTAACTGTGTCCATAAGGTGTAGATAGTAAGTATAGACCGGAAGTAGAGGCCTGGGCATTGTTGTTCACTAATTTACTCCAAGTAGGGAAAGGATGGTGGGGTTGAAAAGTAATAAAGGGGAGTGTATATATATATATATATAAAACATGGGGGATTGGAAGTGATGCAGACAATTACATTAATAGAAGATACAATCTATCTGCAATATTAAGCTGATCCATTCCCCCACGAATAAAAAATAAAAAAATAAATAAAAAACAATTTTTAAAAAATACAAAAAAAAAATAGATTTGAGGCATATGCTGAAGTGGATGATGTTCAGTGGTAAAGCAAACGGGCGTGATTTTCATGCACATCAGAAAACAAGAGCTGAGAAAATATATCCTGATAAAGAGCTGAGAAAATATATCCTGATAAAGAGCTGAGAAAATATATCCTGATAAAGAGCTGAATGACAGAAAGGGAAGGAGAAAAGGAAAGGAACACAGCACGCCTCCATCCACATCGAAGGGTCTGCAGTGGAGCGGGTCGAGAGCTTCAAGTTCTTTGGTGGCAAAATGACAAAGGACTTAAAATGGTCCACACACACGTGCACAGTCGTGAAGAAGGCGTGACAGCGCCTCTTCCCCCCTCTGGAGGTTGAAAAGGTTTGCCATGGACCCTCAGATCCTCAAAAAGTTATCCATCTGTACCATTGAGAGCATCTTGACTGGCTGCATCACTGCCTGGTATGGCAACAGCACCGCCCTCTATCGGATGGCGCTACAGAGGTTGGTGCAGACAGACCAGTACATCACTGGGGCCGAGCTCCCTCCCATCCAGAACCTCTATATCAGAGCTCCCTGCCATCCAGAACCTCTATTTCAGAGCTCCCTACCCTCCAGGACCTCTATATCAGAGCTCCCTGCCATCCAGGACCTCTATACCAGAGCTCCCTGCCATCCAGGACCTTTATGCCATCCAGGACCTCTATATCAGAGCTCCCTGCCATCCAGGACCTCTATACCAGAGCTCCCTGCCATCCAGGACCTTTATGCCATCCAGGACCTCTATATCAGAGCTCCCTGCCATCCAGGACCTCTATATCAGAGCTCCCTGCCATCCAGGACCTCTATATCAGCCGGTGTGAAAGGAAGGCCCGGAGAAATGTGAAAGACTCCAGCCACCCAAGCCATAGACTGTTCTCTCTGGTTGTAGGGTTTGGAGCTGTGAAAGACTCCAGCCACCCAAGCCATAGACTGTTCTCTCGGTTGTAGGGTTTGGAGCTGGCAAAAAAGGCATTTCACTTTACTTCTGCACGTGACATTAAAACTTGAAACTTGAACCACCTGCTACATTGATTACATGTCAGTGATCCATCAATCAGATGACTAACTGGCCGGTCAGTCAAACAGTAAAAATTATTATCTGCAACCTCATTTCCTCATGGATCCAGCAATCAGTGTGTCTCTTTCTTTGGTTGACAGGTGATCCTGACAGCGAGAGTCATACGTCATTAATAAACAGAGTCTGGCTACTGTAGCTGGACGTCGTACTGCTTCTTATTCCCTCACCATCTCTCTCACACAGAGACTGGATCGCGGGACCTCTATCCCTCACCATCTCTCTCACACAGAGACTGGATCGCGGGACCTCTATCCCTCACCATCTCTCTCACACAGAGGCTGGATCGCGGGACCTCTATCCCTCACCATCTCTCTCACACAGAGGCTGGATCGCGGGACCTCTATCCCTCACCATCTCTCTCACACAGAGACTGGATCGCGGGACCTCTATCCCTCACCATCTCTCTCACACAGAGACTGGATCGCGGGACCTCTATCCCTCACCATCTCTCTCACACAGAGACTGGATCGCGGGACCTCTATCCCTCACCATCTCTCTCACACAGAGGCTGGATCGCGGGACCTCTATCCCTCACCATCTCTCTCACACAGAGGCTGGATCGCGGGACCTCTATCCCTCACCATCTCTCTCACACAGAGACTGGATCGCGGGACCTCTATCCCTCACCATCTCTCTCACACAGAGGCTGGATCGCGGGACCTCTATCCCTCACCATCTCTCTCACACAGAGGCTGGATCGCGGGACCTCTATCCCTCACCATCTCTCTCACACAGAGGCTGGATCGCGGGACCTCTATCTTGCAAACACACGTGGCTGCCCCCTTGACAACATCTTAGCCAGCTACGCCACCAAAAAGCTAGCAATTCGATGGCACGGGTGGAGACATATCACGCTGAGGAGTGAAGTTACAAATCCCCATCGGTGACACAAACATATTATTCCTCAGACAGGCCCTAGTGGCTAGATGTCATCCTGTTATTAGGCTGTTGTGAGCGACCACCTAGCCTAATCCTCGTCTGCTAGTCTGCTGTCCTGTCTGTCAGTAGGGCTGTCTCTATCCTGTCTGTCAGTAGGGCTGTCTCTATCCTGTCTGTCAGTAGGGCTGTCTCTATCCTGTCTGTCAGTAGGGCTGTCTCTATCCTGTCTGTCAGTAGGGCTGTCTCTACCCTGTCTGTCAGTAGGGATGTCTCTATCCTGTCTGTCACTAGGGCTGTCTCTATCCTGTCTGACACAAGGGCTGTCTCTATCCTGTCTGTCAGTAGGGCTGTCTCTATCCTGTCTGTCAGTAGGGATGTCTCTATCCTGTCTGTCAGTAGGGCTGTCTCTATCCTGTCTGTCAGTAGGGCTGTCTCTATCCTGTCTGTCAGTAGGGCTGTCTCTACCCTGTCTGTCAGTAGGGATGTCTCTATCCTGTCTGTCACTAGGGCTGTCTCTATCCTGTCTGTCAGTAGGGCTGTCTCTATCCTGTCTGTCAGTAGGGCTGTCTCTACCCTGTCTGTCAGTAGGGCTGTCTCTATCCTGTCTGTCAGTAGGGCTGTCTCTATCCTGTCTGTCAGTAGGGCTGTCTCTATCCTGTCTGTCAGTAGGGCTGTCTCTATCCTGTCTGTCAGTAGGGCTGTCTAAACTGTCTGTCAGTAGGGCTGTCTCTATCCTGTCTGTCATTAGGGCTGTCTAAACTGTCTGTCAGTAGGGCTGTCTCTATCCTGTCTGTCAGTAGGGCTGTCTCTATCCTGTCTGTCAGTAGGGCTGTCTCTACCCTGTCTGCCAGTAGGGCTGTCTCTATCCTGTCTGTCAGTAGGGCTGTCTCTATCCTGTCTGTCATTAGGGCTGTCTCTATCCTGTCTGTCACTAGGGCTGTCTCTATCCTGTCTGTCAGTAGGGCTGTCTCTATCCTGTCTGTCAGTAGGGCTGTCTCTACCCTGTCTGCCAGTAGGGCTGTCTCTATCCTGTCTGTCAGTAGGGCTGTCTCTATCCTGTCTGTCAGTAGGGCTGTCTCTATCCTGTCTGTCAGTAGGGATGTCTCTATCCTGTCTGTCAGTAGGGCTGTCTCTATCCTGTCTGTCATTAGGGCTGTCTCTATCCTGTCTGTCAGTAGGGCTGTCTCTATCCTGTCTGTCAGTAGGGCTGTCTCTATCCTGTCTGTCAGTAGGGCTGTCTCTATCCTGTCTGTCAGTAGGGCTGTCTAAACTGTCTGTCAGTAGGGCTGTCTAAACTGTCTGTCAGTAGGGCTGTCTCTATCCTGTCTGTCAGTTGGGCTGTCTCTATCCTGTCTGTCAGTAGGGCTGTCTAAACTGTCTGTCAGTAGGGCTGTCTCTATCCTGTCTGTCAGTAGGGCTGTCTCTATCCTGTCTGTCAGTAGGGCTGTCTCTATCCTGTCTGTCAGTAGGGCTGTCTAAACTGTCTGTTAGTAGGGCTGTCTAAACTGTCTGTCAGTAGGGCTGTCTCTATCCTGTCTGTCAGTAGGGCTGTCTCTATCCTGTCTGTCAGTAGGGCTGTCTCTACCCTGTCTGTCAGTAGGGCTGTCTCTATCCTGTCTGTCAGTAGGGCTGTCTCTATCCTGTCTGTCAGTAGGGCTGTCTCTATCCTGTCTGTCAGTAGGGCTGTCTCTATCCTGTCTGTCAGTAGGGCTGTCTCTATCCTGTCTGTCAGTAGGGCTGTCTCTATCCTGTCTGTCAGTAGGGCTGTCTCTATCCTGTCTGTCAGTAGGGCTGTCTCTATCCTGTCTGTCAGTAGGGCTGTCTCTATCCTGTCTGTCAGTAGGGCTGTCTAAACTGTCTGTCAGTAGGGCTGTCTCTATCCTGTCTGTCAGTAGGGCTGTCTCTATCCTGTCTGTCAGTAGGGCTGTCTCTATCCTGTCTGTCAGTAGGGCTGTCTAAACTGTCTGTCAGTAGGGCTGTCTAAACTGTCTGTCAGTAGGGCTGTCTCTATCCTGTCTGTCAGTAGGGCTGTCTCTATCCTGTCTGTCAGTAGGGCTGTCTCTATCCTGTCTGTCAGTAGGGCTGTCTAAACTGTCTGTCAGTAGGGCTGTCTCTATCCTGTCTGTCAGTAGGGCTGTCTCTATCCTGTCTGTCAGTAGGGCTGTCTCTATCCTGTCTGTCAGTAGGGCTGTCTCTATCCTGTCTGTCAGTAGGGCTGTCTAAACTGTCTGTCAGTAGGGCTGTCTCTATCCTGTCTGTCAGTAGGGCTGTCTCTATACTGTCTGTCATTAGGGCTGTCTAAACTGTCTGTCAGTAGGGCTGTCTCTATCCTGTCTGTCAGTAGGGCTGTCTCTATCCTGTCTGTCAGTAGGGCTGTCTCTATCCTGTCTGTCAGTAGGGCTGTCTCTATCCTGTCTGTCAGTAGGGCTGTCTCTACCCTGTCTGTCAGTAGGGCTGTCTCTATCCTGTCTGTCAGTAGGGCTGTCTCTATCCTGTCTGTCAGTAGGGCTGTCTAAACTGTCTGTCAGTAGGGCTGTCTCTATCCTGTCTGTCAGTAGGGCTGTCTCTATCCTGTCTGTCAGTAGGGCTGTCTAAACTGTCTGTCAGTAGGGCTGTCTCTATCCTGTCTGTCATTAGGGCTGTCTAAACTGTCTGTCAGTAGGGCTGTCTCTATCCTGTCTGTCAGTAGGGCTGTCTCTATCCTGTCTGTCAGTAGGGCTGTCTCTACCCTGTCTGCCAGTAGGGCTGTCTCTATCCTGTCTGTCAGTAGGGCTGTCTCTATCCTGTCTGTCAGTAGGGCTGTCTCTATCCTGTCTGTCAGTAGGGCTGTCTCTATCCTGTCTGTCAGTAGGGCTGTCTAAACTGTCTGTTAGTAGGGCTGTCTAAACTGTCTGTCAGTAGGGCTGTCTCTATCCTGTCTGTCAGTAGGGCTGTCTCTATCCTGTCTGTCAGTAGGGCTGTCTCTATCCTGTCTGTCAGTAGGGCTGTCTAAACTGTCTGTCAGTAGGGCTGTCTCTATCCTGTCTGTCAGTAGGGCTGTCTCTATCCTGTCTGTCAGTAGGGCTGTCTCTATCCTGTCTGTCAGTAGGGCTGTCTCTACCCTGTCTGTCAGTAGGGATGTCTCTATCCTGTCTGTCAGTAGGGCTGTCTCTATCCTGTCTGTCAGTAGGGCTGTCTCTATCCTGTCTGTCAGTAGGGCTGTCTCTATCCTGTCTGTCAGTAGGGCTGTCTCTATCCTGTCTGTCAGTAGGGCTGTCTCTATCCTGTCTGTCAGTAGGGCTGTCTAAACTGTCTGTCAGTAGGGCTGTCTCTATCCTGTCTGTCATTAGGGCTGTCTAAACTGTCTGTCAGTAGGGCTGTCTATTCCCTGTCTGTCAGTAGGGCTGTCTCTATCCTGTCTATTCCCTACTGCTGTATCTGCCTTGTCTCTATCTATTTCTCTGCTGCAGAACATGTCCAAATCAATTTAACAGTGGAACCGTATTCCCCTTCTGTTCATAGATAATGCAGTGGAACCGTGTTCCCCTTCTGTTCATAGATAATGCAGTTGTCCACTTCAGCAACCTGTTAGGCAAAAATTGAAAGACTGGTTGATAAAATAGATGGTTCTATCCATATTACCTGTTGGGATTGAAGTCAAATCGATTTATTCACCCTTATTTTATCAGGTAAGTATAATCGCTGTTACACCTGGGGAAGAGTTACATAAATGGAAATGTGTTTAACCCATTCAAGTTCTTGTACTATATTTAGTACAATATAAAAATGCTCCACTGAATCAATTCTGTTTGGTGTAAATGCATGACATGGGATGTCAACATAGTACAAGGTTCTAGACAGGACATATTGACATGTGGCGTCAACGTAGTTAGTACAAGGTTCTAGACAGGACACATTGACATGTGGTGTCAACATAGTACAAGGTTCTAGACAGGACACATTGACATATGGTGTCAACATAGTACAAGGTTCTAGACAGGACACATTGACATGTGGCGTCAACATAGTTAGTACAAGGTTCTAGACAGGACACATTGACATATGGTGTCAACATAGTTAGTACAAGGTTCTAGACAGGACACATTGACATGTGGCGTCAACATAGTTAGTACAAGGTTCTAGACAGGACACATTGACATATGGTGTCAACATAGTTAGTACAAGGATCTAGACAGGACACATTGACATGTGGTGTCAACATAGTTAGTACAAGGTTCTAGACAGGACACATTGACATGTGGTGTCAACATAGTTAGTACAAGGTTCTAGACAGGACACATTGACATGTGGTGTCAACATAGTTAGTACAAGGTTCTAGACAGGACACATTGACATGTGGTGTCAACATAGTTAGTACAAGGTTCTAGACAGGACACATTGACATGTGGTGTCAACATAGTTAGTACAAGGTTCTAGACAGGACACATTGACATGTGGTGTCAACATAGTTAGTACAAGGTTCTAGACAGGACACATTGACATGGGATGTCAACATAGTTAGTACAAGGTTCTAGACAGGACACATTGACATATGGTGTCAACATAGTTAGTACAAGGTTCTAGACAGGACACATTGACATGTGGTGTCAACATAGTTAATAGAAGGTTCTAGACAGGACACATTGACATGTGGTGTCAACATAGTACAAGGTTCTAGACAGGACACATTGACATGTGGCGTCAACATAGTACAAGGTTCTAGACAGGACACATGGACATGTGGCGTCAACATAGTACAAGGTTCTAGACAGGACACATTGACATGGGATGTCAACATAGTTAGTACAAGGTTCTAGACAGGACAAATTGACATGTGGCGTCAACATAGTACAAGGTTCTAGACAGGACACATTGACATGTGGCGTCAACATAGTACAAGGTTCTAGACAGGACACATTGACATGTGGCGTCAACATAGTTAGTACAAGGTTCTAGACAGGACACATTGACATGTGGTGTCAACATAGTTAGTACAAGGTTCTAGACAGGACACATTGACATGTGGCGTCAACATAGTACAAGGTTCTAGACAGGACACATTGACATGTGGTGTCAACATAGTTAGTACAAGGTTCTAGACAGGACACATTGACATGTGGCGTCAACATAGTTAGTACAAGGTTCTAGACAGGACACATTGACATGGGATGTCAACATAGTTAGTACAAGGTTCTAGACAGGACACATTGACATGTGGTGTCAACATAGTTAGTACAAGGTTCTAGACAGGACACATTGACATGTGGTGTCAACATAGTTAGTACAAGGTTCTAGACAGGACACATTGACATGTGGTGTCAACATAGTTAGTACAAGGTTCTAGACAGGACACATTGACATGTGGCATCAACATAGTACAAGGTTCTAGACAGGACACATTGACATGTGGTGTCAACATAGTTAGTACAAGGTTCTAGACAGGACACACTGACATGTGGTGTCAACATAGTACAAGGTTCTAGACAGGACACATTGACATGTGGTGTCAACATAGTTAGTACAAGGATCTAGACAGGACACATTGACATGTGGTGTCAACATAGTTAGTACAAGGTTCTAGACAGGACACATTGACATATGGTGTCAACATAGTTAGTACAAGGTTCTAGACAGGACACATTGGCATGTGGTGTCAACATAGTACAAGGTTCTAGACAGGACACATTGACATGTGGCGTCAACATAGTTAGTACAAGGTTCTAGACAGGACACATTGACATGTGGTGTCAACATAGTTAGTACAAGGTTCTAGACAGGACACATTGACATGTGGTGTCAACATAGTTAGTACAAGGTTCTAGACAGGACACATTGACATGTGGTGTCAACATAGTTAGTACAAGGTTCTAGACAGGACACATTGACATATGGTGTCAACATAGTTAGTACAAGGTTCTAGACAGGACACATTGACATGTGGTGTCAACATAGTTAATACAAGGTTCTAGACAGGACACATTGACATGTGGTGTCAACATAGTACAAGGTTCTAGACAGGACACATTGACATGTGGCGTCAACATAGTACAAGGTTCTAGACAGGACACATTGACATGTGGCGTCAACATAGTACAAGGTTCTAGACAGGACACATTGACATGTGGCGTCAACATAGTACAAGGTTCTAGACAGGACACATTGACATATGGTGTCAACATAGTTAGTACAAGGTTCTAGACAGGACACATTGACATGTGGTGTCAACATAGTTAGTACAAGGTTCTAGACAGGACAAATTGACATGTGGCGTCAACATAGTACAAGGTTCTAGACAGGACACATTGACATGTGGCGTCAACATAGTACAAGGTTCTAGACAGGACACATTGACATGTGGCGTCAACATAGTACAAGGTTCTAGACAGGACACATTGACATGTGGCGTCAACATAGTTAGTACAAGGTTCTAGACAGGACACATTGACATGTGGCGTCAACATAGTACAAGGTTCTAGACAGGACACATTGACATGTGGTGTCAACATAGTTAGTACAAGGTTCTAGACAGGACACATTGACATGTGGTGTCAACATAGTTAGTACAAGGTTCTAGACAGGACACATTGACATGTGGTGTCAACATAGTTAGTACAAGGTTCTAGACAGGACACATTGACATGTGGTGTCAACATAGTTAGGACAAGGTTCTAGACAGGACACATTGACATGTGGTGTCAACATAGTTAGTACAAGGTTCTAGACAGGACACATTGACATGTGGTGTCAACATAGTTAGTACAAGGTTCTAGACAGGACACATTGACATGTGGTGTCAACATAGTACAAGGTTCTAGACAGGACACATTGACATGTGGTGTCAACATAGATAGTACACGATTCTAGACAGGACACATTGACATGTGGTTTCAACATAGTTAGTACAAGGTTCTAGACAGGACACATTGACATGGGATGTCAACATAGTTAGTACAAGGTTCTAGACAGGACACATTGACATGTGGCGTCAACATAGTTAGTACAAGGTTCTAGACAGGACACATTGACATGTGGTGTCAACATAGTTAGTACAAGGTTCTAGACAGGACACATTGACATGTGGCGTCAACATAGTACAAGGTTCTAGACAGGACACATTGACATGTGGTTTCAACATAGTTAGTACAAGGTTCTAGACAGGACACATTGACATGTGGTGTCAACATAGTTAGTACAAGGTTCTAGACAGGACACATTGACATGTGGTGTCAACATAGTTAGTACAAGGTTCTAGACAGGACACACTGACATGTGGCGTCAACATAGTTAGTACAAGGTTCTAGACAGGACACATTGACATGTGGTGTCAACATAGTTAGTACAAGGTTCTAGACAGGACACATTGACATGTGGTTTCATCAGTGCCCTTCTGAATTATGGGTAAATATGAACAAAAGGCTGTGAAAAAAATGTGGTTTATCAGCATGATCTTACACTCCAAATATCATATGAATCGAACCTTTAATTGACTTAAAATTGTTTGAATAAAAATTAAATAATCATCAAGAAATAACAAATGTATTCACAATTATTGGTACCCCTAGAAATTCTCAAGAACAAAATCGAATTGATGTACAGTGAGGGAAAAAAGTATTTGATTTTAGTGAGAAGATGCTGCCGACAATATACAAACAGAATAAAGACACGAGTCCACATAGACATCATACAGAATATACAGTGAGGGAAAAAAAGTATTTGATCCCCTGCTGATTTTGTACGTTTGCCCACTGACAAAGAAATGATCAGTCTATAATTTTAATGGTAGGTTTATTTGAACAGTGAGAGACAGAATAACAACAAAAAAATCCCGAAAACGCATGTAAAAAATGTTATAAATTGATTTGAATTTTAATGAGGGAAATAAGTATTTGACCCCCTCTCAATCAGAAAGATTTCTGTCTCCCAGGTGTCATTTATACAGGTAACGAGCTGAGATTAGGAGCACACTCTTAAAGGGAGTGCTCCTAATCTCAGCTTGTTACCTGTATAAAAGACACCTGTCCACAGAAGCAATCAATCAATCAGATTCCAAACTCTCCACCATGGCCAAGACCAAAGAGCTCTCCAAGGATGTCAGGGACAATATTGTAGACGTACACAAGGCTGGAATGGGCTACAAGACCATCGCCAAGCAGCTTGGTGAGAAGGTGACAACAGTTGGTGCGATTATTTGCAAATGGAAGAAACACAAAATAACTGTCAATCTCCCTCGGCCTGGGGCTCCATGCAAGATCTCACCTCGTGGAGTTGCAATGATCATGAGAATGGTGAGGAATCAGCCCAGAACTACACGGGAGGATCTTGTCAATGATCTCAAGGCAGCTGGGACCATAGTCACCAAGAAAACAATTGGTAACACACTACGCCGTGAAGGACTGAAATCCTGCAGCGCCCGCAAGGTCCCCCTGCTCAAGGAAGCACATATACAGGCCCGTCTGAAGTTTGCCAATGAACATCTGAATGATTCAGAGGAGAACTGGGTGAAAGTGTTGTGGTCAGATGAGACCAAAATCGAGCTCTTTGGCATCAACTCAACTCGCCGTGTTTGGAGGAGGAGGAATGCTGCCTATGACCCCAAGAACACCATCCCCACCGTCAAACATGGAGGTGGAAACATTATGCTTCGGGGGTGTTTTTCTGCTAAGGGGACAGGACAACTTCACTGTATCAAAGGGACGATGGACGGGGCCATGTACCGTCAAATCTTGGGTGAGAACCTCCTTCCCTCAGCCAGGGCATTGAAAATGGGTCGTGGATGGGTATTCCAGCATGACAATGACCCAAAACACACGGCCAAGGCAACAAAGGAGTGGCTCAAGAAGAAGCACATTAAGGTCCTGGAGTGGCCTAGCCAGTCTCCAGACCTTAATCCCATAGAAAATCTGTGGAGGGAGCTGAAGGTTCGAGTTGCCAAACGCCAGCCTCGAAACCTTAATGACTTGGAGAAGATTTGCAAAGAGGAGTGGGACAAAATCCCTCCTGAGATGTGTGCAAACCTGGTAGCAAACTACAAGAAACGTCTGACCTCTGATTTCCAACAAGGGTTTTGCCACCAAGTACTAAGTCATGTTTTGCAGAGGGGTCAAATACTTATTTCCCTCATTAAAATGCAAATCAATTTATAACATTTTTGACATGCGTTTTTCTGGATTGTTTTGTTGTTATTCTGTCTCTCACTGTTCAAATAAACCTAACATTAAAATTATAGACTGATCATGTCTTTGTCAGTGGGCAAACGTACAAAATCAGCAGGGGATCAAATACTTTTTTCCCTCACTGTATATTCCTAATAAAATACCAGATTTTACTTTTTAAAGTTCATCTGAGTCTTTGGGAACTTTTAAGTGGTCTTCCATTACTTCCTGTTTCACTGGGGTATAAATATGAGGTGGCACACAGGCTAAACTCCCTTAGTCATCCATCAACATTGGAAAGGCCAGAGAAGACACAAATGAAATTAGACAAAAGGTTGTTGACTTTCACAAATCAGGCAACGGCAATAAAAAGATAGCTACACTCATGAAAATACCCATCTCCACTATTAGGGCAATAATTAAGAAATGTAAAACAACCAGAACTGTGACAGTTGAAGAATTGCATCTTGGGGCCACCAAGTCTCCAAAACTACAATTAGATGCCAACTCCATGTCAACAAGTTACTTGGAAGGGTTGCCAGAAAAAACCTCTGCTGTCACCAAACCACCTACGTAAATGCCTAGAGTTTGCTAAATGTCATTGGAACTTTGATTGGAACCAGGTTCTATGGTCTGATGAGACTAAAATAGAGCTTGCAGAAAATTACCTAATCCCCACTGTGAATTATGGTGGTGGATCTGTGAAGTATGGTGGTGGATCTGTGAAGTGTGGTGGTGGATCTGTGAAGTGTGGTGGTGGATCTGTGAAGTGTGGTGGTGGATCTGTGAAGTGTGGTGGTGGATCTGTGAAGTATGGTGGTGGATCTGTGAAGTGTGGTAGTGGATCTGTGAAGTGTGGTGGTGGATCTGTGAAGTGTGGTGGTGGATCTGTGATGTTGTGGGGCTGTTTTACTTCCACCCCTGGGAACCTTGTCAGGATACATGGCATCATGGACTCCATCAAGCACCAGGAGAGTTTAGGCCAAAACCTGTCTGCCTCGGCTGGGAGGCTAAAACTGGGTCGTCGTTGTATCTTCCAGCAGGACAACGATCCAAAGCATACCTCCAAATTCACATGAAAATGGTTCACTGACCATAGAATCAAGCGTTTGCCATGGCCATCCCAGTCCCCTGACCTAAACCCCATTGAAAACCTGTGGAATGAGCTGAAGAGGAGAGTCCAAAAGCGAGGACCAAGGACTCTGAAGGATCTGGAACCACAGTATGAGTCATAATACCCATAAAACCTAGCGGTCAAACAAGGAAACGGTTCCAATCATTTTTTCCACCATTCATTTTTCCCATAGGGGATTTTAGAAACACTTAAAATAAGGGCTGTGTTTTGTGTAGGCTTACCCTGGCGTGACGTTTTGATAACCGTGTAAATCTCTCTTGGAAAATGTGACTTATCAATATATCAGGCTCTATTTACTCTACACACACTGAGTATACCAAACACCTTCCTAATATTGAGTTGATTTAACAAGTGACATCAATAAGGGATCATAGCTTTGACCTGGATTCACCTGGAAAGAGCAGGTGTTCTTAATGTTTTCTATATGCAGTGTATATGAAAACAATTATTTCTCTCTCACACACACACACACACACACACATACATACGTGTGGTATCAAATCAAATCAAATTGTATTTGTCACATACACATGTTTAGCAGATGTTATTGCGGGTGTAGCGAAATGCTTGTGTTTCTAGCTCCAACAGTGCAGTAATATCTAACAATTCACAACAATACACACAAATCTAAAAGTATAAGAATGGAATTAAGGAATATATCAATATTATAAATATTAGGATGAGCAATGTCGGAGTGGCATTGACTAAAATACAGTAGAATAGAATACAGTATATACATATGAGATGAGTAAAGCAGTATGTAAACATTATTCAAGTGGCCAGTGATTTCTAGTCTATGTACATGGGGCAGCAGCCTCTAAGTGTGTTAGCCTCTATGTGTGTTAGTGGTGCGTGGGTCAGCTGTTTTGTTAACCCGCATCCGCCCGCAAATGCTAATAACCCTTACCTTAACCGCCCGACTATATGTGATGAAGTGAAAATCTGAGGCCCGCACCCAACCTTAACCCGCTAATATAGAAAATGTGTGTATAGGCTACAGTGAAAGACTGCAGAACGATTATTTGACAGGGTGCAGGATTTTGTTTTGCCTGATATAGATATGTTTCTGCTTTAAATTTCCGACATTTTGGTAGACTATTTGTTAGTCAACCTGCCTATAATTAGATACATGCATCTTCTCTTCTGTCATTATATGTTGCCTTAGGAGACTCAATAAACCCTTGATCACCAGAATAATGTTGTAAATCGATAGATTTCTCTGTCATCTTTCGCAGAGCAAAGACCTTTAGGGACCGGGGAGAAAATGCAATTAAGCAACAAACAAAACAAAAAAACGGGAAAGATTTTCTGTGCAAAATGTCCAAATGGTTGTAAGGAAAAAGAAAGCTGTGAAAACAACCCAACATGTTTCTGATAAGATTTAAGTTTCGGCTTCGATGCACATTTTGTGGTTGAAATACTATCAGCTTTTATGATGAAGACAGCACCTCTGCAGATCGTATCTAACTGAGCATTGTATTCTCTCAAGATGCAGAAAAAAAAATATATATATTTCTCCACTCCTTGTTCCAAACGTTTAGCTCAGTTTTATGCTGCTTTGCCATCTATTAACAGCAAGGGTTGAATTAAATAGGCGCAATATTTTCTAATGATGCATTTGGCGATGTTCAATTAAATTGATCAAATCAGTTATTGTTTTCTTGCTGAAACCGCGAGCAACACCTGTAAAACTCAGACATTTCTCTCAAAACACAGGGACGTCGATTCGCATAGGACTGGTATTACTTTGGTTAGTCAATGTCCAGATTTCAGTTTCCATTCAACCCATCTAACAGTAGGATACACAGTTCCCTTGACATGCCATAGGCCTCTTTAAAGTCCCGCCTTGTGACTGTCGAATTTGTATTAGCGCCTCAGCCTCACAATCATCAACATAGACGGCACTGCTATCATCCTCTTTTACCACTTCCCCAAATCGTTAGTATGTGTGTGTCCACGTGTGCTAGTGAGACAGGGAGAGAAAGAGGGTGTTTGTGTCTATGTATTTGGTATTTTATTAGGATCCCCATTAGCTGTTGTGAAAGCAGCAGCTACTCTTCCTGGGGTCCACACAGAACATTAATAGACAAGAACAGTTCAAGAACAGAACTACATACATGTTTTTTTTAAAGGCACACGTAGCCTACATACCAATACATACACACAAACTATCTAGGTTAAATAGGGGAGAGGCGTTGTGCCGTGAGGTGTTGCTTTATCTGTTTTTTGAAACCAGGTTTGCTGTTCATTTGAGCAATATGAGATGGGAACGGAGTTCCATGCAATAATGGCTCTATATAATACTGTACGCTTTCTTGAATTTGTTCTGGATTTGGGGTCTGTGAAAAGTGCCCTGGTGGCATGTCTGGTGGGGTAAGTGTGTGAGTCAGTGCTGTGTGTAAATTGACTATACAAATAATTTGGGATTTTCAACACATTCATGTTTCTTATAAAAGGAGGAAGTGATGCAGTCAGTCTCTCCTCAACTCTTAGCCAAGAGAGACTGGCATGCATAGTATTTATATCAGCCCTCTGATTACAATGAAGTGCAAGACGTGCTGCTCTGTTCTGGGCCAGCTGCATCTTAACTAGGTCTTTCCTTGCAGCACTGGACCACACGACTGGAGAATAATCAAGATCAGACTAAACTAGAGTCTGCAGGACTTGCTTTGTGGAGTGTGGTGTCAAAAAAGCAGAGCATCTCTTTATTACGGACAGACCTCTCCCCATCTTTACAACCATTGAATCTATATGTTTTGACCATGATAGTTTACAATCTAAGGTAACGCCAAGTAATTTAGTCTCCTCAACTTGTTCAACAGCCACACCATTCATTACCAGATTCAGCTGAGGTTTAGAACTTAGGGAATGATTTGTACCAAATACAATGCTCTTAGTTTTAGAGATTTTCAGGACCAGTTTATTACTGGCCACCCATTCCAAAACAGACTGCAACTCTTTGTTAAGGGTTTCAGTTACTTCATTAGCTGTGGTTGCTGATGCGTATATGGTTGAATCATCAGCATACATGGACACACATGCTTTGTTTAATGCCAGTGGCAGGTCATTGGTAAAAATAGAAAAGTAGAGGGCCTAGAGAGCTGCCCTGCGGTACACCACACTGTACGTTTGACATTAGAGAAGCTTCCATTAAAGAAAACACTTTGAGTTCTATTAGATAGATAGCTCTGAATCCACAATATGGCTTGGAAAGCCTAAACACATACGTTTTCTCAACAACAGGTTATGGTCAATAATATCAAAGGCTGCACTGAAATCTAACAGTACAGCTCCCACAATCTTCTTATTATCCATTTCTTTCAACCAATCATCATTCATTTGTGTCAGTACATGTTGAGTGCCCTTCCCTATAAGCATGCTGAAAGTCTGTTGTTAATTTGTTTACAGAGAAATAGCACAGAGGAAATGCAGTAGCAGGCCATCTCCATTGACTTGTAGCAGACCATCTCCATTGACTTGCATTGGATTTGCTTATACTGTATAATGTACTCTAGGAGTGTGTGGATTTCTTTAGATATTATTTTTTATATACTGAATATATTGGTCCAGACAATTCTTAAGATTTGAACATGTTTAAAAAAACGGATAAAATCCCTCCATTGAATGTGCTCTATACTTCATATACTCTAGGGGTGTGTGAGAGAGAGATTTAGAGTGGATTTATTTACATATTGTTTTTAGATTTATACACTGAACAAAAATATAAACACAACACAACATGTAAAGTGTTGTTCCCAGACCTGAAATAAAAGATCCCAGAAATGGTCCATATGCACAAAAAAGCTTATTTCCCTCAAATGTTGTGCACAATTTTGTTTACATCCCTGTTAGTGAGCATTTCTCCTTTGTCAAGATAATCCATCCACCTGACAGGTGTGGCATATCAAAAAGCTGATTAAACAGCATGATCATTACACAGGTGCACCTTGTGCTGGGGACAATAAAAGGCCACTAAAATGTACAGATTTGTCACACAACACAATGCAACAGATGTCTCAAGTTTTAAGGGAGAGTGCAATTGAAATGCTGACTGCAGGAATGTCCACCAGAACTTATGCTAGAGAATGTAATGTTAATTTCTCTACCATAATCCACCTCAAACATAGTTTTAGAGAATTTGGCAGTACGTCCAACCGGCCTCACAACCGCAGGCCACGTGTATGGCGTCGTGTGGGCGAGCGGTTTGCTGACGTCAACATTGTGAACATGGTGGCAGTGGGGTTATGCAATAGGCAAGCATAAGCTGCGGACAACGAACACAATTGCTTTTTATCTATGTAAATTTGAATGCACAGAGATACCGTGACGAGATCCTGTGGCCCATTGTCGTGCCATTCATCCGCCGCCATCACCTCATGTTTCAGCATGATAACGCACGGCCCATGTTGCAAGGATCTGTACACAATTCCTGGAAGCTGAAAATGTCCCAGTTCTTCCATGGCCTGCATACTCACCAGACATGACACCCATTGAGCCTGTTTGGGATGCGACAGCGCGTTCCAGTTCCCGCCAATATCCAGCAACTTTGCAAAGGAGTGGGAGAATAATAATAATAATAATAATAATAATAATAATAATAATAATAATAAGCCATTTAGCAGACGCTTTTATCCAAAGCAACTTACAGTCATGCGTGCATATATTTTTGTGTATGGGTGGTCCCGGAGATCGAACCCACTACCTTGGCGTTACAAGCGCCGTGCTCTACCAGCTGAGCTACAGAGGATCACAACATTCCACAGGCCTCAATCAAAGGCCTGATCAACTCTATGTGAAGGAGATGTGTCGCGCTGCATGAGGGAAATGGTGGTCACACCAGATACGGACTGGTTTTCTGATCCACGCCCCTACCTTTTTTTGTTATGGTACACTATATATACAAAAGCAGGTGGACACCCCTTCATATTAATGGATTCTATTTCAGCCAAACCCGTTGCTGACAGGTGTCTAAAATGGAGCACACCGCCATGCAATCTCCATAGACAAACATTGGCAGTAGAATGGCCTTACTGAAGAGCTCGGTGACTTTCAACGTGGCACCGTCATAGGATGCCACCTTTCCAACAAGTCAGTTCGTCAAATGTCTGCCCTGCTAGAGCTGCCCCGGTCAACTGTAAGTGCTGTTATTGTGAAGTGGAAACATCTAGGAGCAACAACGGCTTAGCCACGAAGTGGTAGGCCACACAAGCTCACAGAACGGGACAACCGAGTGCTGAAGCGTGTAGCGCGTAAAAATCGTCTTTCCTCGGTTGCAACACTCACTTCCGAGTTCCAAACTGCCTCTGGAAGCAACGTCAGCGCAAGAACTGTTCGTCGGGAGCTTCATGAAATGGGTTTCACCATGCTCAACGCTACCTGCCCCAATGCATAGTTCCAACTGTAAAGTTTGGTGGAGGAGGAATAATGGTCTGGGACTGTTTTTCATGGTTCAGGCTAGGCCCCTTAGTTCCAGTGAAGGTCAATCTTAACGCTACAGCATACAATGACATTCTAGATGATCCTGTGCTTCCAACTTCGTGGCAATAGCTTAGGGAGGGTCCTTTCCTGTTTCAGACAATGCCCCTGTGCACAAAGCAAGGTCCATACAGAAATGGTTTGTTGAGATTGGTGTGGAAGAACTTGACTGGCCTGCACAGAGCCCTGACCTCAACCCCATATAACACCTTTGGGATGAATTGGAACGCCGACTGCGAGCCAGGCCTAATCGCCCAACATCAGTGCCTGACCTCACTAATGCTTGTGGCTGAATGGAAGCAAGTCCCCGCAGCAATGTTCCAACATCTAGTGGAAAGCCTTCTCAGAAGAGTGGAGGCTGTTATATCAGCAAAGGGGGGACCAACTCCATATTAATGCCCATGATTTTGGAATGAGATGTTCGATGAGCCGGTGTTCACATACTTTTGGTCATGTAGTGTATCTGTGACCAACAGATGCATATCTGTAGTCCCCAGTCGTGAAATCCATAGATTAGGGCCTAATGAATGTATTTCAATTGACTGATTTCCATATATGAACTGTAACTCAGAAAAATCTTTAAATTGTTGCATGTTGCGTTTATATTTTTGTTCAGACAATCTATATATCAAACATTATTAAGATCTGAACATGTTGTCTGAGGAAGGAGGCGGGGCTATAAAATGTCTCCAGTCTTTACTGACTTGCATTGGATTTGCTTATACTGCATGTAATCTATGGGTGTGAGGATTTCTTTATATATTGTTTTAATATATACACTGAACAAAAATATAAAACCAACATGTAAAGTGTTGGTCCCATGTTTCATTAGCCGAAATAAAAAATCCCTGAAAATGCACAAAAAAAGCTTATTTCTCTAAAATGTTGTGCACAAATTTGTTTACATCCCTGTTGGTGAGCATTTCACCTTTACCAAGATAATCCATCCACCTGACAGGTGTGGCATATCAAGAAGCTGATTAAACAGCATGATCACTACACAGGTTCATTTCTCTAATTGGCAGTACATCCAACCGATGGCAATTTGAATGCACAGAGATACTGTGATGAGATACTGAGGCCCATTGTCCTGCCATTCACCTCATGTTTCAGCATTATAATGCTCGGCCCAATGTCACAAGGATCTGTACACAATTCCTGGAAGCTGAAAATGTCCCATATATACAGTGAGGGAAAAAAGTATTTGATCCCCTGCTGATTTTGTACGTTTGCCCACTGACAAAGAAATGATCAGTCTATAATTTTAATGGTAGGTTTATTTGAACAGTGAGAGACAGAATAACAACAAAAAAATCCAGAAAAACGCATGTCAAAAATGTTATAAATTGATTTGCATTTTAATGAGGGAAATAAGTATTTGACCCCCTCTCAATCAGAAAGATTTCTGGCTCCCAGGTGTCTTTTATACAGGTAACGTGCTGAGATTAGGAGCACACTCTTAAAGGGAGTGCTCCTAATCTCAGCTTGTTACCTGTATAAAAGACACCTGTCCACAGAAGCAATCAATCAGATTCCAAACTCTCCACCATGGCCAAGACCAAAGAGCTCTCCAAGGATGTCAGGGACAAGATTGTAGACCTACACAACGTTGGAATGGGCTACAAGACCATCGCCAAGCAGCTTGGTGAGAAGGTGACAACAGTTGGTGCGATTATTCGCAAATGGAAGAAACACAAAATAACGATCAATCTCCCTCGGCCTGGGGCTCCATGCAAGATCTCACCTCGTGGAGTTGCAATGATCATGAGAACGGTGAGGAATCAGCCCAGAACTACACGGGAGGATCTTGTCAAGGATCTCAAGGCAGCTGGGACCATAGTCACCACGAAAACAATTGGTAACACACTACGCCGTGAAGGACTGAAATCCTGCAGCGCCCGCAAGGTCCCCCTGCTCAAGAAAGCACATATACAGGGCCGTCTGAAGTTTGCCAATGAACATCTGAATGATTCAGATGTGTTGTGGTCAGATGAGACCAAAATGGAGCTCTTTGGCATCAACTCAACGTGTTTGGAGGAGGAGGAATGCTGCCTATGACCCCAAGAACACCATCCCCACTGTCAAACATGGAGGTGGAAACATTATGGTTTGGGGGTGTTTTTCTGCTAAGGGGACAGGACAACTTCACCGCATCAAAGGGACGATGGACAGGGCCATGTACCATCAAATCTTGGGTGAGAACCTCCTTCCCTCAGCCAGGGCATTGAAAATGGGTCGTGGATGGGTATTCCAGCATGACAATGACCCAAAACACACGGCCAAGGCAACAAAGGAGTGGCTCAAGAAGAAGCACCTTAAGGTTCTGGAGTGGCCTAGCCAGTCTCCAGACCTTAATCCCATAGAAAATCTGTGGAGGGAGCTGAAGGTTTGAGTTGCCAAACGTCAGCCTCGAAACCTTAATGACTTGGAGAAGATCTGCAAAGAGGAGTGGGACAAAATCCCTCCTGAGATGTGTGCAAACCTGGTGGCCAACTACAAGAAACGTCTGACCTCTGATTGCCAACAAGGGTCTTGCCACCAAGTACTAAGTCATGTTTTGCAGAGGGGTCAAATACTTATTTCCCTCATTAAAATGCAAATCAATTCATAATATTTTTGACATGAGTTTTTATGGATTTTGTTGTTGTTATTCTGTCTCTCACTGTTCAAATAAACTTACCATTAAAATTATAGACTGATCATTTCTTTGTCAGTGGGCAAACGTACAAAATCAGCAGGGGATCAAATACTTTTTTCCCTCACTGTAGTGGTCTGAACAATCTATATAGCAAAAATGATTAAGATCTGATCATTTGAACACATCGTATTCACAGGACTTGATTCATGAAATGTGTAAAAAAACTGTAATCCCATGAGTCCAAAGACTAAATATAGTAGAATATCAAAACTCACACGGTAGAGAAATGCTTTGCCGATTTAAAACGTGTCTTCAGATTTGTCCTTCAGTAAGAACAGGTGTTCTACAGTACATTACTACTACAGTACATTACAGTACTAAAGGACATTACTACTACAGTACATTACTACTACAGTACATTACTACTACAGTACATTACAGTACTAAAGAACATTACTACTACAGTACATTACATTACTACTACAGTACATTGCAGTACTACAGTACATTACTACTACAGTACATTACAGTACTAAAGGACATTACTACTGCAGTACATTACTACTACAGTACATTACTACTACAGTACATTACTACTACAGCACATTACTACTACAGTACATTACAATACTACAGTACATTACTACTACAGCACATTACTACTACAGTACATTACTACTACAGCACATTACTACTACAGCACATTACTACTACAGCACATTACAGTACTACAGTACATTACAGTACCAAATAACATTACATTACTACTACAGTACATTACTACTACAGCACATTACTACTACAGTACATTACTACTACAGTACATTACTACTACAGTACATTACAGTACTACAGTACATTACAGTACTAAAGAACAGTACTACTACTACAGTACATTACATTACTACTACAGTACATTACATTACTACTACAGTACATTACAGTACTACAGTACATTACTACTACAGTACATTACTACTACAGTACATTACAGTACTACAGTACATTACATTACAACTACAGTACATTACTACTACAGCACATTACTACTACAGCACATTACAGTACTACAGTACATTACAGTACTAAAGAACATTACTACTACAGTACATTACTACTACAGTACATTACTACTACAGTACATTACTACTACAGCACATTACTACTACATTACATTACTACTACAGTACATTACTACTACAGTACATTACAGTACTAAAGAACATTACTACTACAGTACATTACAGTACTACTACAGTACATTACAGTACTACAGTACATTACTACTACAGTACATTACTACTACAGTACATTACTACTACAGTACATTACAGTACTACAGTACATTACTACTACAGCACATTACTACTACAGCACATTACAGTACTACAGTACATTACAGTACTACAATACATTACAGTACTAAATAACATTACTACTACAGTACATTATTACTACAGCACATTACTACTACAGTACATTACTACTACAGTACATTACTACTACAGTACATTACAGTACTAAAGAACATTACTACTACAGTACATTACATTACTACTACAGTACATTACATTACTACTACAGTACATTGCAGTACTACAGTACATTACTACTCCAGTACATTACTAATACAGTACATTACTACAGTACATTACAGTACTACAGTACATTACTACTACAGTACGTTACTACTACAGTACATTACTACTACAGTACATTACAATACTAAAGGACATTATTACTACAGTACATTACTACTACAGTACATTACTACTACAGTACATTACAGTACTAAAGGACATTAGACATTTGGACATGAATGTTTTAATGTTTAATTTCAGCTGGCACTGAGGAAGGATCAGCGTGAGGCAGAAGTAAATATATTGCTATGTCCCAAATGGGACCCTATTCCCTATGTAGTGCACTACTTTAGACCAGAGAATGGCACCCTATTCCCTATATAGTGCACTACTTTAGTCCAGAGAATGGCACCCTATTCCCTATATAGTGCACTACTTTAGACCAGAGAATGTCACCCTATTCCCTATGTAGTGCACTACTTTAGAACAGAGAATGGCACCCTATTCCCTATATAGTGCACTACTTTAGACCAGAGAATGTCACCCTATTCCCTATGTAGTGCACTACTTTAGACCAGAGAATGGCACCCTATTCCCTATATAGTGCAATACTTTAGACCAGAGAATGGCACCCTATTCCCTATGTAGTGCACTACTTTAGACCAGAGAATGGCACCCTATTCCCTATATAGTGCACTACTTTAGACCAGGACCCATGTAGACCCAGTAGGACTTTAATCAAAAGCAGTGCACTATATAGGGAATAGGGTGCCATTCTCTGGTCTAAAGTAGTGCACTATATAGGGAATAGGGTGCCATTCTCTGGTCTAAAGTAGTGCACTATATAGGGAATAGGGTGACATTCTCTGGTCTAAAGCAGTGCACTATATAGGGAATAGGGTGACATTCTCTGGTCTAAAGCAGTGCACTATATAGGTGAAAAAGAGCGCCACCAACTGGTGGACTATGATAGACGTGCCAGTTTAGATATATGTGCAACCAGTCCCGGTTAGAGAACGTAGAATGACCAGCATAAAATACAATTCACACTTTATTGCCACACAGCAAACAGACACACACAGGAATAGACGAGAGAACTAGTGGTAGTGGAAGTGTATTATAGTGGTTTATGGCCAGTGACGCATTAACTCAGGGCGGCAGGTAGCTTAGTGGTTAAGAGCGTTGTGCCAGTAACCGAAAGGTCGCTGGTTCTAATCCCAGAGCCGACTAGGTGAAAAATCTGTCGATGTGCCCTTGAGCAAGGCACTTAACCCTAATTGCTCCTGTAAGTCGCTCTGGATAAGAGCATCTGCTAAATGACTAAAACAAAACATAAAACATATCACACGGTTGGCGAAGTCCAAGTTGGAAGACTGGTTTGGAAAGAGTTCAGATGTGAGTTGATGTGGAGGACAGGAGTTTATATCGGTTGTGTCAACCTGTCCTGCTCCCAGGTAGAGCTTCTGATTGGCTGATTAGGTCATATGAATTCTGGTTGCCCCTTGCAACAGAGTGTACCAGGAGAAAAGGTGTGAAGGTTGAGGGCCAGAGTGAGAGTTGAGTGTCCGTAACCAACGGAAAGACCATTCTACAGTAGAGAACAGGGTCCCATTTGGGAAACTGTTAGGGCTTTCTACAGTAGGGAACTGGGAGGCTCTGAGCAGAATGATGTTGATACATACATAAACATGGCAGTTAGTTCATTCATCAACCTGATTCCCCCGGAGGGAGGGAGGGAGGGAGACTGCTGAGGAGGCAGCTGTACAGCTCATCAATACACATTAAGACTGGACACACACACACACACACCTCACACACACACACACACCTAACCAGAATCAAAAGATCAAAATCAACTTTATTCTGAATGTACCGTAGTGAGAAGATGCTGCCTTAGTGAGAAGATGCTGCCGACAATATACAAACAGAATAAAGACACGAGTCCACATAGACATCATACAGAATATACAGTGAGGGAAAAAAAGTATTTGATCCCCTGCTGATTTTGTACGTTTGCCCACTGACAAAGAAATGATCAGTCTATAATTTTAATGGTAGGTTTATTTGAACAGTGAGAGACAGAATAACAACAAAAAAATCCAGAAAACGCATGTCAAAAATGTTATAAATTGATTTGAATTTTAATGAGGGAAATAAGTATTTGACCCCCTCAATCAGAAAGATATCTGGCTCCCAGGTGTCTTTTATACAGGTAACGAGCTGAGATTAGGAGCACACTCTTAAAGGGAGTGCTCCTAATCTCAGTTTGTTACCTGTATAAAAGACACCTGTCCACAGAAGCAATCAATCAATCAGATTCCAAACTCTCCACCATGACCAAGACCAAAGAGCTCTCCAAGGATGTCAGGGACAAGATTGTAGACCTACACAAGGCTGGAATGGGCTACAAGACCATCGCCAAGCAGCTTGGTGAGAAGGTGACAACAGTTGGTGCGATTATTCGCAAATGGAAGAAACACAAAATAACTATCAATCTCCCTCGGCCTGGGGCTCCATGCAAGATCTCACCTCGTGGAGTTGCAATGATCATGAAAACGGTGAGGAATCAGCCCAGAACTACACGGGAGGATCTTGTCAAGGATCTCAAGGCAGCTGGGACCATAGTCACCAAGAAAACAATTGGTAACACACTACGCCGTGAAGGACTGAAATCCTGCAGCGCCCGCAAGGTCCCCCTGCTCAAGAAAGCACATATACAGGCCCGTCTGAAGTTTGCCAATGAACATCTGAATGATTCAGAGGAGAACTGGGTGAAAGTGTTGTGGTCAGATGAGACCAAAATCGAGCTCTTTGGCATCAACTCAACTCGCCGTGTTTGGAGGAGGAGGAATGCTGCCTATGACCCCAAGAACACCATCCCCACCGTCAAACATGGAGGTGGAAATATTATGCTTTGGGGGTGTTTTTCTGCTAAGGGGTCAGGACAACTTCACCGCATCAAAGGGACGATGGACGGGGGGTTTCTGGATTTTTTTGTTGTTATTCTGTCTCTCACTGTTCAAATAAACCTACCATTAAAATTATAGACTGATCATTTCTTTGTCAGTGGGCAAACGTACAAAATCAGCAGGGGATCAAATACTTTTTTCCCTCACTGTACAATATCAGAACAGTAAACCTACAACTCTGGAGTACAGGCTGATTACAGAGGGGATATACCATTTACAGAGGGGATATATCTCTATAAACGGAGGGAGGGATGCTGCCATGATGAATAGAAACAGTGTATATACTGTACAGTGTTGTGTGGAGGTGTGCCTAGTGTTAATACTGCATAGTATCAGCCCAATGCAAAGCCACCTAATCCCTATGACCCTGATGGCCGGTTGATGAGGGCCACATAAAATACAGTTTATTTGTCACATGCTTGGGTAAACAACAGGTGTAGACTAACAGTGAAATGCTTACTTACAACAATGCGGAATACAATAAAACTATTAAATAATATAAAGAAATGGTAATAAATACACAATGAGCAATGATAGCTTGGCTATATACAGTACATTGGGTACCAGAACCGAGTAAATGTCCAAACTGCCTCTGGAAGCAACGTCAGCACAATAACTGTTCGTCGGGAAATGTGTTTCCATGGCCGAGCAGCTGCATGCGAATTGGAGTGGGTCCAGGGTTGCTGGGATGATGGTGTTGATGTGAGCCATGACCAGCCTTTCAAAGCATTTCATGGCTACAGAAGTGAGTGCTATGTGGCGATAGTCATTTAGACAGGTTACACCTTGGAGTTCTTGGGCACAGGGACTATGGTGGTCTGCTTGAAACATGTAGGTATCACAGACTGTGTCAGGGAGAGGTTGAAAATGTCAGTGAAGGCCTTGAGGCCTTGTGAATGTTGACCTGTTTAAAAGGTCTTACTCACATCGGCTACGGAGAGCGTGATCACACAGTCATCCAGAACAGAGGATAACACAGTGCCACCGACATGGCCCGCTCCCAAGGACAGTGGGCTCTCCTTCTCCGTGGCCGATGTGAGTCAGACATTTAAGCGTGTTAACCCTCGCGAAGCTGCCAGCCCAGATGGCATCCCTAGCCGCGTCCTCAGGGCATGCGCAGACCAGCTGGCTGGAGTGTTTACGGACATATTCAATCTCTCCCTATCCCAGTCTGCTGTCCCCACTTGCTTCAATATGTCCACCATTGTTCCTGTACCCAAGAAAGCAAAGGTAACTGAACTAAATGACTATCACCCCGTAGCACTCATTTCTGTCATCATTAAGTGTTTTGAGAGGCTAGTTAAGGATCATATCACCTCTACCTTACCTGACACCCTAGACCCACTTCAATTTGCTTATCTCCCCAATAGATCCACAGACAATAATCACCATTGCACTGCACACTGCCCTATCCCATCTGGACAAGAGGAATACCTACGTCAGAATGCTGTTCATTGACTATAGCTCAGCATTCAACAGCATAGTACCCTCCAAGCTCATCATTAAGCTCGGGGCCCTGGGTCTGAACCCCTCCCTGTGCAACTGGGTCCTGGACTTCCTGACAGGCCGCCCCCAGGTGGTGAAGGTAGAAAACGACACCTCCACTTCGCTGATCCTCAACACTGGGGCCCCACAAGGGTGCGTGCTCAGCCCCCTCCTGTACTCCCGGTTCACCCACGCATGCCTCCAACTCAATCATCAAGTTTGCAGATGACACAACAGTAGTAGGCCTGATCACCAACAATGAGGAGACAGCCTACAGGGAGGAGGTGAGGTCCCTGGTGGAGTGATGCCGGGGAAATAACCTCTCCCTCAACGTCAACAAAATGAAGGAGCTGATCGTGGACTTCAGGAAACAGCAGAGGGAGCACCCCCCTATCCACATCAACGGGACCCCTGTGGAGAAGGTGGAAAGCTTAAAGTTCCTCGGCGTACACATCACTGACAATCTGAAATGGTCCACCCACGCAGACAGTGTGGTGAAGAAGGCGCAACAGCGCCACTTCAACCTCAGGACGCTGAAGAAATTTAGCTTGGTCCCTAAGACCCTCACAAACTTTTACAGATGCACAATTGAGAGCATTCTGTCGGGCTGTATCACCGCCTGGTACGGCAACTGCACCGCCCACAACCGCAGGGCTCTCCAGAGGGTGGTACGGTCTGCCCAACGCATCACCGGGGGCACACTGCCTGCCCTCCAGGACACCTACAGCACCCGATGTCACAGGAAGGCCAAAAAGATCATCAAGGACATCAAACACCCGAGCCACGGCCTGTTCACCCCGCTATCATCCAGAAGGTGAGGTCAGTACAGGTGCATCAAAGCTGGGACCAAGAGACTGAAAAACAGCTTCTATCTCAAGGCCATCAGACTGTTAAATAGCCATCACTAGCCGGCTACCACCCGGTTACTCAACCCTGCAGCTTAGAGGCTGCTGCCCTATATACACAGACATTTATTCACTGGCCACTTTAATAATGGAACACTAGTCACTTTAATAATGTTTACATACTGCTTTACTCATCTCATATGTATATATTGTCTTTTATTATACTGTATTTTAGTCAGGGCCACTCCGACGTTGCTCGTCCTAATATTTATATATTTCTTAATGCCATTATTTTACTTTTAGATTTGTGTATTGTTAAAGAAACCCCTACAACTCATCCAGAACGCTGCAGCCCGTCTAGTACTCAACCTTCCCAAGTTCTCTCACGTCACCCCGCTCCTCCGCACACTCCACTGGCTTCCATTTGAAGCTCGCATCTGCTACAAGACCATGGTGCTTGCCTACGGAGCAGTGAGGGGAACAGCACCTCCTTACCTTCAGGCTCTGATCCTACATCCAAACGAGGGAATTGCGTTCATCCACCTCTGGCCTGCTGGCCCCCCTACCTCTGCGGAAGCACAGTTCCCGCTCAGCCCAGTCAAAACTGTTCGCTGCTCTGGCACCCCAATGGTGGAACAAGCTCCCTCATGACGCCAGGACAGCGGAGTCACTCACCACCTTCCGGAGACACTTGAAACCCTACCTCTTTAAGGAATACCTGGGATAGGATAAAAGTAATCCTTCTACCCCCCCTACCTCACCCCCCACAAAAAATAAAATATATATATATAAGAAAAAAATAAAATATATATATATATATATATATATATATATATATATATATATATAACAAATGAAAAATGAAAGAGAGAGAATTTGTTTATTTGTTTATTTTTTATAATAAAAGATAGAAAAAGGACCCCAAAAAAATTACAAAATAAAAAGGCTAATAAAAATAAAAATGTATTTCTTTATTCTGGATAAGAGCGTCTGCTAAGTGACGTAAATGTAAATGTTGTCTCTACCTTCTGTTGTCTGTTGCCCAATAATGTTGCTACCATGTTGTGTTACTACCATGTTGTTTTCATGTTGTGTTGCTACCTTGCTATGTTGTTGTTTTAGGTCTCTCTTTATGTAGTGTTGTGGTGTCTCTCTTTATGTAGTGTTGTGGTGTCTCTCTTTATGTAGTGTTGTGGTGTCTCTCTTTATGTAGTGTTGTGGTGTCTCTCTTTATGTAGTGTTGTGGTGTCTCTCTTTATGTAGTGTTGTGGTGTCTCTCTTTATGTAGTGTTGTGGCGTCTCTCTTTATGTAGTGTTGTGGTGTCTCTCTTTATGTAGTGTTGTGGTGTCTCTCTTTATGTAGTGTTATGGTGTCTCTCTTTATGTAGTGTTGTGGTGTCTCTCTTTATGTAGTGTTGTGGTGTCTCTCTTTATGTAGTGTTGTGGTGTCTCTCTTTATGTAGTGTTGTGGTGTCTCTCTTTATGTAGTGTTGTGGTGTCTCTCTTTATGTAGTGTTGTGGTGTCTCTCTTTATGTAGTGTTGTGGTGTCTCTCTTTATGTAGTGTTGTGGCGTCTCTCTTTATGTAGTGTTGTGGCGTCTCTCTTTATGTAGTGTTGTGGTGTCTCTCTTTATGTAGTGTTGTGGCGTCTCTCTTTATGTAGTGTTGTGGTGTCTCTCTTTATGTAGTGTTGTGGCGTCTCTCTTTATGTAGTGTTGTGGTGTCTCTCTTTATGTAGTGTTGTGGTGTCTCTCTTTATGTAGTGTTGTGGTGTCTCTCTTTATGTAGTGTTGTGGTGTCTCTCTTTATGTAGTGTTGTGGTGTCTCTCTTTATGTAGTGTTGTGGTGTCTCTCTTTATGTAGTGTTGTGGTGTCTCTCTTTATGTAGTGTTGTGGTGTCTCTCTTTATGTAGTGTTGTGGCGTCTCTCTTTATGTAGTGTTGTGGTGTCTCTCTTTATGTAGTGTTGTGGTGTCTCTCTTTATGTAGTGTTGTGGTGTCTCTCTTTATGTAGTTTTGTGGTGTCTCTCTTTATGTAGTGTTGTGGCGTCTCTCTTTATGTAGTGTTGTGGTGTCTCTCTTTATGTAGTGTTGTGGTGTCTCTCTTTATGTAGTGTTGTGGTGTCTCTCTTTATGTAGTGTTGTGGTGTCTCTCTTTATGTAGTGTTGTGGTGTCTCTCTTTATGTAGTGTTGTGGTGTCTCTCTTTATGTAGTGTTGTGGTGTCTCTCTTTATGTAGTGTTGTGGTGTCTCTCTTTATGTAGTGTTGTGGTGTCTCTCTTTATGTAGTGTTGTGGTGTCTCTCTTTATGTAGTGTTGTGGTGTCTCTCTTTATGTAGTGTTGTGGTGTCTCTTGTTGTGATGTCTGTTTTGTCCTTTATTTTTATTTTGAATCCAAGCCCCCGTCCCCGCAGGAGGCCTTTTGCCTTTTGGTAGGCCATCATTGTAAATAAGACATTGTTCTTAACTGTCTTGTCTAGTTAAATAAAGGTTAAATTAAATAAATAAATAGTATGGTACAGTACAGTATAGTCCAGTATAGTCCAGTATAGTCCAGTATGGTCCAGTATAGTCCAGTATAGTCCAGTATGGTCCAGTATAGTCCAGTATAGTCCGGTATAGTCCAGTATAGTCCAGTACAGTCCAGTATAGTCCAGTATAGTCCAGTACAGTCCAGTATAGTCCGGTATAGTATAATCCAGTATAGTAGAGTATAGTCCAGTATAGTATAGTCCAGTACAGTAGAGTATAGTCCAGTATAGTATAGTCCAGTACAGTCCAGTCCAGTATAGTATAGTCCAGTATAGTCCAGTATAGTATAGTCCAGTATAGTATAGTCCAGTATAGTCCAGTCCAGTATAGTCCAGTCCAGTATAGTATAGTCCAGTATAGTATAGTCCAGTATAGTCCAGTATAGTCCAGTATAGTCCAGTATAGTCCAGTATAGTATAGTCCAGTATAGTCCAGTAGAGTCCAGTCCAGTATAGTCCAGTACAGTCCAGTATAGTCCAGTACAGTCCAGTATAGTCCGGTATAATATAGTCCAGTATTTGTATTTATTATGGATCCCCATCAGCTGCTGCCAAGGTTATACAATTTTTAAAACATTACAGGACATTCACAGTAGATTTCAAAACGCAGTATAGTAGGGTACAGTACAATACAGTCCAAAATAGTATGGTACAGTACAGACCAGTATAGTATAGTCCAGTATAGTATAGTCCAGTATAGTATAGTCCAGTATAGTATAGTCCAGTATAGTATAGTCCAGTATAGTATAGTATAGGCCAGTATATTATAGTATAGTCCAGTATAGTATAGTATAGTCCAGTATAGTCCGGTATAGTATAGTCCAGTATAGTATAGTCCAGTATAGTATAGTCCAGTATAGTATAGTATAGTCTAGTATAGTCCAGTACAGTCCAGTCCAGTATAGTATAGTCCAGTATAGTATAGCCCAGTATATAGTATAGTCCAGTATAGTATAGTATAGTCCAGTCCAGTATAGTATAGTCCAGTATAGTATAGTCCAGTATAGTCCAGTATAGTCCAGTATAGTCCAGTATAGTATAGTCCAGTATAGTCCAGTATAGTATAGTCCAGTATAGTCCAGTATAGTCCAGTATAGTCCAGTATAGTATAGTCCAGTATAGTCCAGTAAAGTCCAGTCCAGTATAGTCTAGTACAGTCCAGTATAGTCCAGTATAGTATAGTATAGTATAGTCCAGTACAGTCCAGTGTAGTCCGGTATAGTATAGTCCAGTATAGTATAGTCCAGTACAGTCCAGTCCAGTATAGTATAGTCCAGTATAGTATAGTCCAGCATAGTATAGTCCAGTATAGTCCAGTCCAGTATAGTATAGTCCAGTATAGTATAGTCCAGTATAGTCCAGTCCAGTATAGTATAGTCCAGTATAGTATAGTCCAGTATAGTCCAGTCCAGTATAGTCCAATATAGTCCAGTAGAGTCCAGTATAGTCCAGTATAGTATAGTCCAGTATAGTCCAGTATAGTTCAATATAGTCCAGTACAGTCCAGTATAGTCCAGTATAGTCCGGTATAGTCCAGTATAGTATAGTCCAGTATAGTCCAGTCCAGTATAGTATAGTCCAGTATAGTATAGTCCAGTATAGTATAGTATAGTCCAGTATAGTCCAGTACAGTCCAGTCCAGTATAGTATAGTCCAGTATAGTATAGTCCAGTATAGTATAGTATAGTCCAGTATAGTCCAGTATAGTATGGTCCAGTATAGTACAGTATGGTATGTCCAGTATAGTCCAGTATAGTCCAGTATAGTATAGTCCAGTATAGTCCAGTCCAGTATAGTCCAGTACAGTCCAGTATAGTCCAGTATAGTATAGTATAGTATAGCATAGTCCAGTACAGTCCAGTCCAGTATAGTATAGTCCAGTATAGTATAGTCCAGTATAGTATAGTCCGGTATAGTCCAGTCCAGTATAGTATAGTCCAGTATAGTATAGTCCAGTATAGTATAGTCCAGTATAGTCCAGTATAGTCCAGTATAGTCCAGTATAGTATAGTCCAGTATAGTCCAGTAGAGTCCAGTATAGTATAGTCCAGTATAGTCCAGTAGAGTCCAGTCCAGTATAGTCCAGTACAGTCCAGTATAGTCCAGTATAGTCCGGTATAGTCCAGTATAGTATAGTCCAGTATAGTCCAGTCCAGTATAGTATAGTCCAGTATAGTATAGTCCAGTATAGTCCAGTATAGTCCAGTATAGTATAGTCCAGTATAGTCCAGTATAGTATAGTCCAGTACAGTCCAGTATAGTCCAGTATAGTCCGGTATAGTCCAGTATAGTCCAGCATAGTCCAGCATAGTCCAGTATAGTATAGTCTAGTACAGTATAGTATAGTCTAGTACAGTATAGTCCAGTATAGTATAGTATAGTCCAGTATAGTATAGTCCAGTACAGTCCAGTATAGTATAGTCCAGTATAGTATAGTCTAGTACAGTCCAGTATAGTATAGTCCAGTATAGTATAGTCTAGTACAGTATAGTATAGTACAGTCCAGTATAGTATAGTCTAGTACAGTCCAGTATAGTATAGTCTAGTACAGTATAGTCCAGTATAGTATAGTCCAGTATAGTATAGTCCAGTATAGTATAGTCCAGTATAGTATAATCCAGTATAGTATAGTCCAGTATAGTCCAGTATAGTATGTCCAGTACAGTACAGTCCAGTATAGTATAGTCCTGTATAGTATAGTCCAGTATAGTCCAGTATAGTATAGTCCAGTACAGTCCAGTATAGTATAGTCCAGTATAGTATATTACAGTATAGTATAGTCCAGTATAGTCCAGTATAGTATAGTCCAGTATAGTCCAGTATAGTATAGTCCAGTATAGTCCAGTATAGTACAGTCCAGTATAGTATAGTCCAGTATAGTCCAGTATAGTATAGTACAGTATAGTATAGTCCAGTATAGTATAGTCCAGTATAGTATAGTCCAGTATAGTATAGTCCAGTACAGTCCAGTCCAGTATAGTATAGTCCAGTATAGTATAGTACAGCATAGTACGGTACAGCATAGTCCAGTATATACCAGTATAGTATGGTACAGGATAGTATAGTCCAGTATAGTATGGTACAGGATAGTATAGTCCAGGATAGTATAGTCCATGATAGTATAGTCCAGGATAGTTTGGTACAGCACACTCTGGTCTAGGTCAGCACTAAGGACTCTGCTAACTATGTGCCTGTGCAGTAGTATTGTACAGTAGTGTTAAGTGGTTACCGGTGCAGTAGTATTGTACAGTAGTGTTAGGTGGTTACAGTAGTATTGTACAGTAGTGTTAAGTTGTTACAGTAGTATTGTACAGTAGTGTTAAGTGGTTACAGTTGTATTCTACAGTAGTGTTAAGTGGTTACCTGTGCAGTAGTATTGTACAGTAGTGTTAAGTGGTTACAGTAGTATTGTACAGTAGTGTTAAGTGGTTACAGTAGTATTGTACAGTAGTGTTAAGTGGTTACAGTAGTATTGTACAGTAGTGTTAAGTGGTTACCTGTGCAGTAGTATTGTACAGTAGTGTTAAGGGGTTACAGTAGTATTGTACAGTAGTGTTAAGTGGTTACAGTAGTATTGTACAGTAGTGTTAAGTGGTTACAGTAGTATTGTACAGTAGTGTTAAGTGGTTACCTGTGCAGTAGTATTGCACAGTAGTGTTAAGGGGTTACAGTAGTATTGTACAGTAGTGTTAAGTGGTTACAGTAGTATTGTACAGTAGTGTTAAGTGGTTACCTGTGCAGTAGTATTGTACAGTAGTGTTAAGCGGTTACCTGTGCAGTAGTATTGTACAGTAGTGTTAAGTGGTTACATGTGCAGTAGTATTGTACAGTAGTGTGAAGTGGTTACCTGTGCGCTGAGTGTCTCCAGGGGGCTCTGGACGCGGGGGAAGGTCATTAGGGGGAGACCGCGGTAATCTTCAGTCTTCTGCTTGGTGGGGGTGCAGTGGGCTCCTTTAAAGTTGTTCACCACACAGATACCCTAAAACACAGGAGACATACAGGAGAGTGGACAAAACATTAAGATCACCTACTCTTTCCATGACACAGACTGATCAGGTGAATCCAGGTGAAAGCTATGATACCTTATTGATGTCATTTGTTAAATCCACTTCAATCAGTGTAGATGAAGGGGAGGAGACAGGTTAAAGAAGGATTTTTAAGCCTTGAGACAACTGAGACATGGATTGTGTATGTGTGCCATTCAGAGGGTAAATGAGCAAGACAAAAGATTGAAGTGCCTTTGAACGGGGCATGGTAGTAGGTGCCAGGCGCACCGGTTTGTGTGTGTCAAGAACTGCAACGCTGCTGGGTTTTTCACGCTCAACAGTTTCCCGTGTGTTTCAAGAATGATCCACCACCCAAAGGACATCCAGCCAACTTGACACAACTGTGGGAAGCATGGAGTCAACATGGGCCAGCATCCCTGTGAAACGCTTTCGACACCTTGTAGAGTCCAATGCCCCGGCAAATTGAGGCTGTTCTGAGGGCAAAAGGGGGGGGGGGCAACTCAATGTTAGGAAGGTGTTCCTAATGTTTGGTAAACTCAGTGTATATTTGACCTTGTCTTTAAGGTTATTGTCGTGCTGAAAGGTGAATTTGTCTCCCAGTGTCTGGTGGAAAGCAGACTGGACCAGCTTTTCCTCTAGGATTTTGCCCGTGCTTAGCTCCATTCCGTTTCTTTTAATCCCAGAAAACTCCCTCGTCCTTGCCAATGACAAGCATACCCATAACATGATGCAGCCACCACCATGCTTGAAAATGTGAAGAGTGGAACTCAGTGATGTGTTGTTTTACTTTAGTTTTACTTTAGTGCCTTGTTGCAAACACAATGCATGTTTTGGAATATTTATATTCTGTACAGGCTTCCTTCTTTTCACTCTGTCATTTAGGTTAGTATTGTGGAGTAACTACAATGTTGTTGATCCATCCTCCGTTTTCTCCTATCACAGCCATTCAACTCTGTAACTGTTTTAAAGTCACCATTGGCCTCATGGTGAAATCCCTGAGCGATTTCCTTCCTCTCCGGCAACTGAGTTAGGAAGGACGCCTGTATCTTTGTAGTGACTGGGTGTATTGATACACCATCCAAAGAGTAACTAACTACTTCACCATGCTCAAAGGGATATTCAATGTCTGCTTTTTTAATTTTTACCCATCTACCAAATTGGTGCCCTTCTTTGCGAGGCATTGGAAAACCTCCCTGGTCTTTGTGGTTGAATCTGTGTTTTGAAATTCACTGCTCGACTGAGGGACCTTACAGATAACTGTATGTGTGGGGTTCAGAAATGAGGTAGACATTCAAAAATCCATGCAAGATATTATGTGACTTGTTAAGCACAGTTTTACTCCTGAACTTCTTTAGGCTTGCCATAACAAAGAGGTTGAATACTTACTGACACAAGACATTTCAGCTTTTCATTTTTTATTAATTTGTGAAAATGTGTAAAAACACAATTCCACTTTGACATTATGGAGTATTGTGTGTAGGCCAGTGACACAAAATCTCAATTTAATCTATTTTAAATTCAGGCAGAAACAGAACAACATGTGGAAAAAGTAAATACTTTCTGAAGGCACTGAACCACACGTCCTCAGGCCTTATTGATTCAACATACCAGCTTAAGATCGTTTGACCAATACTAGACTAGACTTCCTGGACTACCATTGTGTGCTAAAAGAGATCATCAACAAAGAGATAAAGAAAACGTTAGTCCTCACCAGGAAGAGAGCAACAGAGCTGCCCAGGATGAACCCAGCGATGACATCAGAACAGTGGTTCCGGTACTCCGAGACCCGGTTGAGCCCGGTGAGGAAGGCTGTACACAGGATACCCAGGCACAGCACCGGTTTGGCCAGGCGGCTACTCTTAGTCTTTATAGTGCTAGTGATGTACATCTGGAACAGGGAGAGACACGACATGGTGACACAGAACCATAAAGATTAAAGTTTGTGTTTAGTCATCACCATCATCATCACCATCATCACCATCATCATCACCACCATCATCATCAGCATCATCACCATCATCATCATCATCACCATCATCATCAGCATCATCATCATCACCACCATCATCATCAGCATCATCACCATCATCATCACCATCACCATCATCACCATCATCACCATCATCAGCATCATCACCATCATCACCATCATCACAATCATCATCATCACCATCATCATTGTTAAAGATTAATGACTAGAGCACATTTTAGTTTGCATAATGAGCTCTTTTATAATTGCATAATCCGTTTATTAGTAGTAAAAACGTGTTAGGGGGTTATGGGGTTATGGGGTTAGGGGGTTATGGGGTTAGGGGGATAGGGGGTTATGGGGTTATGGGGTTAGGGGGATAGGGGGTTAGGGGGATAGGGTGTTATGGGGTTAGGGGGTTAGGGGGATAGGGGGTTAGGGGGTTAGGGGGTTATGGGGATAGGGGGATAGGGGGATAGGGGGTTATGGTGTTAGGGGGATAGGGGGTTAGGGGGATAGGGGCTTAGGGGGTTATGGGGATAGGGGGATAGGGGGATAGGGGGTTATGGTGTTAGGGGGATAGGGGGTTAGGGGGTTATGGGGTTAGGGGGATAGGGGGATAGGGGGTTAGGGGGTTAGGGGGATAGGGGGTTATGGGGATAGGGGGTTAGGGGGTTAGGGGGATAGGGGGATAGGGGGATAAGGGGATAGGGGGATAGGGGGATAGGGGGATAGGGGGTTATGGGGATAGGGGGATAGGGGGTTATGGGGTTAGGGGGTTATGGGGTTAGGGGGATATGGGGTTAGGGGGTTAGGGGGATAGGGGGTTATGGGGTTAGGGGGTTATGGGGTTATGGGGTTAGGGGGATATGGGGTTAGGGGGATAGGGGGTTATGGGGATAGGGGGATAGGGGGTTAGGGGGATAGGGGGTTATGGGGATAAGGGGTTAGGGGGTTAGGGGGTTTGGGGGGTGCATTACTGTTCTATATCTTTACTGCTTTATATCATCTTAGTATGAATATGAAGTTTTTACTCTTGGAGATTGAAAGTAGTGTTCTCTGTGTGTATGAGAAGGTGATAGAGATTGAAAGTAGTGTTCTCTGTGTGTATGAGAAGGTGATAGAGATTGAAAGTAGTGTTCTCTGTGTGTATGAGAAGGTGATAGAGATTGAAAGTAGTGTTCTCTGTGTGTATGAGAAGGTGATAGAGATTGAAAGTAGTGTTCTCTGTGTGTATGAGAAGGTGATAGAGATTGAAAGTAGTGTTCTCTGTGTGTATGAGAAGGTGATAGAGATTGAAAGTAGTGTTCTCTGTGTGTATGAGAAGGTGATAGAGATTGAAAGTAGTGTTCTCTGTGTGTATGAGAAGGTGATAGAGATTGAAAGTAGTGTTCTCTGTGTGTATGAGAAGGTGATAGAGATTGAAAGTAGTGTTCTCTGTGTGTATGAGAAGGTGATAGAGATTGAAAGTAGTGTTCTCTGTGTGTATGAGAAGGTGATAGAGATTGAAAGTAGTGTTCTCTGTGTGTATGAGAAGGTGATAGAGATTGAAAGTAGTGTTCTCTGTGTGTATGAGAAGGTGATAGAGATTGAAAGTAGTGTTCTCTGTGTGTATGAGAAGGTGATAGAGATTGAAAGTAGTGTTCTCTGTGTGTATGAGAAGGTGATAGAGATTGAAAGTAGTGTTCTCTGTGTGTATGAGAAGGTGATAGAGATTGAAAGTAGTGTTCTCTGTGTGTATGAGAAGGTGATAGAGAAATGATATAAGTTAAATGACTAAAAGTTCAAAACAACCACCCAACTTTGTTCTCCTGTAGTTAGGCAAGCAGAAGTGCAAACGTAGAGACCAATACCAGGAGACCGGTTTCAAAAACAGATGTCCCCACACAGGGAGGGGGAGTGAGAGGCTGGCAGAATATTGTGAGAACGTGATAACCATGTATGGGAATAGTGAAAAAATGCAGCCTGCCTGAGCAAGGAGTAGCCTATGATAAGAACTTGTCTGTGTGTGTGTGTGTGTGTGTGTGTGTGTGTGTGTGTGTGTGTGTGTGTGTGTGTGTGTGTGTGTGAGTATAAAAAGACTGTGCACCCATTTTGGGGCAGAGCTCTCATGAATAAAGAAACTGATTCATTACAGAAATGGGACTTTGTTTAATTCATTATTAACTAGAGCCTTACAACCTCTGGGAATTATTCAAAGCTTGAGAAGTAGTTGACTTCAACCATTGAGATGACAACATTCTCGTGACAGAAGGGTAATTATGTAGTGGACTGCAGTAGACTGTAGGAATGTGTATTCAAGGCCTCGCCGTACTCGAGCAGGGACACGATACCTGCCACCTGCCCAGTAAAAGAGATTGATTGTTCATCCTTGACACAGAAGGGGGAGTCTAGTTGGGAAAGGGGGGGGGGGGGTTCTTGGCAGCTGTATCGTGGTCTTGGCAACTGCAACACCTACTGTGGTGAATAAATCTAGCTTCAGTTTTCTCAGAGTCCGTCTGGATTATTGTACCAGAACATTTTATGTCATTTAGCAGACGCTCTTATCCAGAGCGACTTACAGTTAGTGAGTGCATACATTTTTCATACTGGCCCCCCGTGGGAATCGAACCCACAACCCTGGCGTTGCAAGCGCCATGCTCTACCAACTGAGCTACACGGGGCCAACCTTAACAATTGCCGTTGTCGGCAGGATTCACCACGATTTTCAGTCAAACTAAAGAGTACGAATCAGTGGAACAGGAGCCAGCACACAAAACGAGGTAAGAAAGTTCCTATACCCGTTTCCACTCATTCTGACATCTTAGGTGAGGTGAGGGTCATAGGCTGAATATAAATTATGGGAAACAGACCTAGAAAGCCTGGATCTATTCAGTAGGCCCACTGGAAATACACAACCGGTCATAGCCCAGCCTAGCCCCCATATATAGGTTAGACTGGGCACTGCCTGCTTAGGAAGGTATAGCCCCCATATATAGGTTAGACTGGGAACTGCCTGCTTAGGAAGGTATAGCCCCCATATATAGGTTAGACTGGGCACGGCCTGCTTAGGAAGGCATAGCCCCCATATATAGGTTAGACTGGGCACGGCCTGCTTAGGAAGGTATAGCCCCCATATATAGGTTAGACTGGGCACTGCCTGCTTAGGAAGGTATAGCCCCCATATATAGGTTAGACTGGGCACGGCCTGCTTAGGAAGGCATAGCCCCCATATATAGGTTAGACTGGGCACGGCCTGCTTAGGAAGGCATAGCCCCCATATATAGGTTAGACTGGGCACTCCGGCACGGCCTGCTTAGGAAGGTATAGCCCCCATATATAGGTTAGACTGGGCACGGCCTGCTTAGGAAGGCATAGCCCCCATATATAGGTTAGACTGGGCACTCCGGCACGGCCTGCTTAGGAAGGTATAGCCCCCATATATAGGTTAGACTGGGCACGGCCTGCTTAGGAAGGTATAGCCCCCATATATAGGTTAGACTGGGCACGGCCTGCTTAGGAAGGTATAGCCCCCATATATAGGTTAGACTGGGCACGGCCTGCTTAGGAAGGTATAGCCCCCATATATAGGTTAGACTGGGCACTGCAGGCACTACGTGCCTAGGACGGTTTAACCATCCCCTAGGACTAGGGGTTGAAGTCCCCTAGGAGGGTCGATGGGAGTGGCCGTCCCTACGACACGTCTGTTTATTGTCTGTACTGTCTGTGTGGTATATGGAGATGTTGGCACATCTGTATACTAGTACGTTCAGTTGTTGAGAAGTAGTCCATATTGAAAGACTACGTTATTCAACGAGACCCGTGGAAGCCATACCAGGAGGAAGACGTAGGTTTTGCCATGAATAATGCCCGTTAAGGATGATACATTGTCAGTAGACGAATACGTGCACGGTGATAGACAGCTGCCTGTACGTTCTGGAGGTGGTTGGAGAACAGTATAAGTTATTACCAGCCTCTGGTTCAGACCAGGGTGCTGAGCTCTATGGACTAACAGAAGTAGTTAAAGCTGTCCCATTGTCAGCCTCTGGTTCAGACCAGGGTGCTGAGCTCTATGGACTAACAGAAGTAGTTAAAGCTGTCCCATTGTCAGCCTCTGGTTCAGACCAGGGTGCTGAGCTCTATGGACTAACAGAAGTAGTTAAAGCTGTCCCATTGTCAGCCTATTGTTCAGACCAGGGTCCTGAGCTCTATGGACTAACAGAAGTAGTTAAAGCTGTCCCATTGTCAGCCTCTGGTTCAGACCAGGGTGCTGAGCTCTATGGACTAACAGAAGTAGTTAAAGCTGTCCCATTGTCAGCCTCTGGTTCAGACCAGGGTGCTGAGCTCTATGGACTAACAGAAGTAGTTAAAGCTGTCCCATTGTCAGCCTCTGGTTCAGACCAGGGTGCTGAGCTCTATGGACTAACAGAAGTAGTTAAAGCTGTCCCATTGTCAGCCTCTGGTTCAGACCAGGGTGCTGAGCTCTATGGACTAACAGAAGTAGTTAAAGCTGTCCCATTGTCAGCCTCTGGTTCAGACCAGGGTGCTGAGCTCTATGGACTAACAGAAGTAGTTAAAGCTGTCCCATTGTCAGCCTCTGGTTCAGACCAGGGTGCTGAGCTCTATGGACTAACAGAAGTAGTTAAAGCTGTCCCATTGTCAGCCTCTGGTTCAGACCAGGGTGCTGAGCTCTATGGACTAACAGAAGTAGTTAAAGCTGTCCCATTGTCAGCCTCTGGTTCAGACCAGGGTGCTGAGCTCTATGGACTAACAGAAGTAGTTAAAGCTGTCCCATTGTCAGCCTCTGGTTCAGACCAGGGTGCTGAGCTCTATGGACTAACAGAAGTAGTTAAAGCTGTCCCATTGTCAGCCTCTGGTTCAGACCAGCGTGCTGAGCTCTATGGACTAACAGAAGTAGTTAAAGCTGTCCCATTGACAGCCTCTGGTTCAGACCAGGGTGCTGAGCTCTATGGACTAACAGAAGTAGTTAAAGCTGTCCCATTGTCAGCCTCTGGTTCAGACCAGGGTGCGGAGCTATATGGACCAACCTGTAGGCTGTCGGCAGGGGACTCTCTCTATGCTTTTGGGGTAGTTCATGATTTTGGGACACTGTGGTTACAAAGGGGCATGTTAATGGCGACAGGAGCACCGATTTAAAAACGGCCATGAAGTAGAGGCATTACTAGAAGTGTGTCTGTTATCCATCATAAGTAAATCCAGTAAATTAGATAATAGTAAATCCAGTAAATTAGATAATAGAACGTCAACAGCAAACTCCTAGGAAGAAAATATGGGAGTGGTTAGAGAATGGGTGTCAAGTAAACACAGAGGGGGTGTGGTGCAATACAACCACTAGGAAACCAATAGTAAACACAGAGGGGGTGTGGTGCAATACAACCACTGGGAAACCAATAGTAAACACAGAGGGGGTGTGGTGCAATACAACCACTAGGAAACCAACAGTAAACACAGAGGGGGTGTGGTACAATACAACCACTAGGAAACCAACAGTAAACACAGAGGGGGTGTGGTGCAATACAACCACTAGGAAACCAACAGTAAACACAGAGGGGGTGTGGTGCAATACAACCACTAGGAAACCAACAGTAAACACAGAGGGGGTGTGGTGCAATACAACCACTAGGAAACCAATAGTAAACACAGAGGGGGTGTGGTGCAATACAACCACTAGGAAACCAATAGTAAACACAGAGGGGGTGTGGTGCAATACAACCACTAGGAAACCAATAGTAAACACAGAGGGGGTGTGGTGCAATACAACCACTAGGAAACCAACAGTAAACACAGAGGGGGTGTGGTGCAATACAACCACTAGGAAACCAATAGTAAACACAGAGGGGGTGTGGTGCAATACAACCACTAGGAAACCAACAGTAAACACAGAGGGGGTGTGGTACAATACAACCACTAGGAAACCAATAGTAAACACAGAGGGGGTGTGGTGCAATACAACCACTAGGAAACCAACAGTAAACACAGAGGGGGTGTGGTACAATACAACCACTAGGAAACCAATAGTAAACACAGAGGGGGTGTGGTGCAATACAACCACTAGGAAACCAACAGTAAACACAGAGGGGGTGTGGTACAATACAACCACTAGGAAACCAATAGTAAACACAGAGGGGGTGTGGTGCAATACAACCACTAGGAAACCAATAGTAAACACAGAGGGGGTGTGGTGCAATACAACCACTAGGAGACCAACAGTAAACACAGAGGGGGTGTGGTGCAATACAACCACTAGGAAACCAATAGTAAACACAGAGGGGGTGTGTTGCAATACAACCACTAGGAAACCAACAGTAAACACAGAGGGGGTGTGGTGCAATACAACCACTAGGAAACCAACAGTAAACACAGAGGGGGTGTGGTGCAATACAACCACTAGGAAACCAATAGTAAACACAGAGGGGGTGTGGTGCAATACAACCACTAGGAAACCAATAGTAAACACAGAGGGGGTGTGGTGCAATACAACCACTAGGAAACCAATAGTAAACACAGAGGGGGTGTGGTGCAATACAACCACTAGGAAACCAATAGTAAACACAGAGGGGGTGTGGTGCAATACAACCACTAGGAAACCAATAGTAAACACAGAGGGGGTGTGGTGCAATACAACCACTAGGAAACCAACAGTAAACACAGAGGGGGTGTGGTGCAATACAACCACTAGGAAACCAATAGTAAACACAGAGGGGGTGTGGTGCAATACAACCACTAGGAAACCAATAGTAAACACAGAGGGGGTGTGGTGCAATACAACCACTAGGAAACCAATAGTAAACACAGAGGGGGTGTGGTGCAATACAACCACTAGGAAACCAATAGTAAACACAGAGGGGGTGTGGTGCAATACAACCACTAGGAAACCAACAGTAAACACAGAGGGGGTGTGGTGCAATACAACCACTAGGAAACCAACAGTAAACACAGAGGGGGTGTGGTGCAATACAACCACTAGGAAACCAATAGTAAACACAGAGGGGGTGTGGTGCAATACAACCACTGGGAAACCAACAGTAAACACAGAGGGGGTGTGGTGCAATACAACCACTAGGAAACCAACAGTAAACACAGAGGGGGTGTGGTGCAATACAACCACTAGGAAACCAATAGTAAACACAGAGGGGGTGTGGTACAATACAACCACTAGGAAACCAACAGTAAACACAGAGGGGGTGTGGTGCAATACAACCACTAGGAAACCAACAGTAAACACAGAGGGGGTGTGGTACAATACAACCACTAGGAAACCAATAGTAAACACAGAGGGGGTGTGGTACAATACAACCACTAGGAAACCAACAGTAAACACAGAGGGGGTGTGGTGCAATACAACCACTAGGAAACCAATAGTAAACACAGAGGGGGTGTGGTACAATACAACCACTAGGAAACCAATAGTAAACACAGAGGGGGTGTGGTACAATACAACCACTAGGAAACCAACAGTAAACACAGAGGGGGTGTGGTGCAATACAACCACTGGGAAACCAACAGTAAACACAGAGGGGGTGTGGTGCAATACAACCACTAGGAAACCAATAGTAAACACAGAGGGGGTGTGGTGCAATACAACCACTAGGAAACCAATAGTAAACACAGAGGGGGTGTGGTGCAATACAACCACTAGGAAACCAATAGTAAACACAGAGGGGGTGTGGTGCAATACAACCACTAGGAAACCAACAGTAAACACAGAGGGGGTGTGGTGCAATACAACCACTAGGAAACCAATAGTAAACACAGAGGGGGTGTGGTGCAATACAACCACTAGGAAACCAATAGTAAACACAGAGGGGGTGTGGTGCAATACAACCACTAGGAAACCAATAGTAAACACAGAGGGGGTGTGGTGCAATACAACCACTAGGAAACCAATAGTAAACACAGAGGGGGTGTGGTGCAATACAACCACTAGGAAACCAACAGTAAACACAGAGGGGGTGTGGTGCAATACAACCACTAGGAAACCAACAGTAAACACAGAGGGGGTGTGGTGCAATACAACCACTAGGAAACCAATAGTAAACACAGAGGGGGTGTGGTGCAATACAACCACTAGGAAACCAACAGTAAACACAGAGGGGGTGTGGTGCAATACAACCACTAGGAAACCAATAGTAAACACAGAGGGGGTGTGGTGCAATACAACCACTAGGAAACCAACAGTAAACACAGAGGGGGTGTGGTGCAATACAACCACTAGGAAACCAATAGTAAACACAGAGGGGGTGTGGTGCAATACAACCACTAGGAAACCAATAGTAAACACAGAGGGGGTGTGGTGCAATACAACCACTAGGAAACCAACAGTAAACACAGAGGGGGTGTGGTACAATACAACCACTAGGAAACCAATAGTAAACACAGAGGGGGTGTGGTGCAATACAACCACTAGGAAACCAACAGTAAACACAGAGGGGGTGTGGTGCAATACAACCACTAGGAAACCAATAGTAAACACAGAGGGGGTGTGGTGCAATACAACCACTAGGAAACCAATAGTAAACACAGAGGGGGTGTGGTGCAATACAACCACTAGGAAACCAACAGTAGTGCCGAATGGGTTTCATACTACCCTTGCTGAAATGTACCACAGACCCACCCACCAATCAGCAGTGAACATGTACTCTCAGTTCAAGGCCACGTGGTGGGGGCGGGGAGTGTTGAGTACGTTTCGGGACTGGGTTAAACGATGTGTTGTGTGGTACAATGTAATGTTCCACCCACGTGCCCTACACAGCTCCCGCCACCAGATGGACCTCCTTCATTACAGACTTCATACATCCTCCAAGTAGAGCAACTTCCTCAGCATCAGCAAACTTTGTAGCTCAAACTTTGCTGAGGGAGTCGTTCCACGAATTTGGACCCTCGACTCTGATCAAGGAGATGCATTTCACTTTGAAAGTCCTACGTGCTGTGTGTAAAGCTCTGGGGATTAAGCGCTGTGTGTAAAGGGTGGTGAATTATTATTAATGAACTGTAGAGTTTAATGGACTATGAGGGAGAACTGGGTTAATCAAGAGCATAAAGTTAGCATTCTTTGTTACTGGGCCAGGAATTGTATTGGGTCATTTAATTTCACTGTGTGGGTGAGTAGAGAGGGAACCTGCCCTAGGGTCAGATTGCTTTCTCTTACTTAGATCCATGGTTGTCTTATCATATCAAAGACTGAAACTGGCTTGGGCCGTTTGTTTTTGTCTTCAAACACAGTGAAAAGAGCCAGGGTTGATCAAGAGTTGAAACTAAACATGAGTGTTTTTGCAAGATAAGGATTGATTGATTGTAGTACTCTGAACTTAATGACTTCCGTCTCGCTTCCGCATTGTCTCCGTGCTGCTGTGCTGTTTGTTGCTACTTGGCTACCTGCCAAACTATTCACGTTTTACTTTTAATAAACGTTTAATCAATCTCTGTGTTCAACAAATTTACCAACTTTTTAGTTTTGTCCTCACTCATCTTTTTTCGTTAAACTTTTTCACCCCGGACGTTTTATCCCGAGACAGAAGAGTCATTTTCCTGTGCGTTTTAGCTGCCAACTTTACTTTATTTTTCCTTTTTTCCATCGCAACTTTTTTCCCTTATTCAACTTTTTCACTCCGGACGCTTTATCTGGACATGGTTCGTCAACATCTTCAACAGCCGAAGCTAAGTAGTAACATTAACATGATGTCTTCTAATTGCAGTCGCTGTACTCATAATATACAGGAGAACGATCGCCTTACGGCGAGAATAGCTGTGCTACAAGCCCAGCTTCAGACGCAATCGTTAGGCAAGGGTAATTTCAGTGTAGGAAAGGAAGAAACAGCGTCTGTGCCACCAGTAAGTACAGACAGTAACGTTAGTATAAATCCCCCCGCACAGTCCCCGCAGCCGGACAACTTTCTCATGGCTTCTGGAGGGAAATACTGTTGGAATGCTCAACCGGTGTCGCTCATTCAGCCGACAGAAACCTTCAACCGGTTTTCCCCATTATGTAGCGAGTCGGAGTCTGAGTCTGAGTCTTCTCTTGTCTCTACTCCTCCCGTTACGGGGTCTGAGACGCCGAAGGCTCCCACCATTAGCTCTGACAAATTGAAAACCCTAGTCATTGGCGACTCCATTACCCGCAGTATTAGACTTAAAACGAATCACCCAGCGATCATACACTGTTTACCAGGGGGCAGGGCTACCGACGTTAAGGCTAATCTAAAGATGGTGCTGGCTAAAGCTAAAACTGGCGAGTGTAGAGAGTATAGAGATATTGTTATCCACGTCGGCACCAACGATGTTAGGATGAAACAGTCAGAGGTCACCAAGTGCAACATAGCTTCAGCGTGTAAATCAGCTAGAAAGATGTGTCGGCATCGAGTAATTGTCTCTGGCCCCCTCCCAGTTAGGGGAAGTGACGAGCTCTACAGCAGAGTCTCAGCACTCAATCGCTGGTTGAAAACTGTTTTCTGCCCCTCCCAAAAGATAACATTTGTGGATAATTGGCCCTCTTTCTGGGACTCACCCACAAACAGGACCAAGCCTGACCTGCTGAGGAGTGACGGACTCCATCCTAGCTGGAGGGGTGCTCTCCTCTTATCTACCAACATAGATAGGGCTCTAACTCCTCTAGCCCCACAGTGAAATAGGGTGCAGGCCAGGCAGCAGGCTGTTAGCCAACCTGCCAGCTTAGTGGAGTCTGCCAATAGCATAGTCAGTGTAGTCAGCTCAGCCATACCCATTGAGACTGTGTCTGTGCCTCGACCTAGGTTGGGCAAAACTAAACATGGCGGTGTTCACCCTAGCAATCTTATTAGGATAAAGACCTCCTCCATTCCTGCCATTATTGAAAGAGATCGTGATACCTCACATCTCAAAATAGGGTTACTTAATGTTAGATCCCTCACTTCAAAGGCAGTCATAGTCAATGAACTAATCACTGATCATAATCTTGATGTGATTGGCCTGACTGAAACATGGCTTAAGCCTGATGAATTTGCTGTGTTAAATGAGGCCTCACCTCCTGGTTACACTAGTGACCATATTCCCCGTGCATCCCGCAAAGGCGGAGGTGTTGCTAACATTTACGATAGCAAATTTCAATTTACAAAAAAAAAAATGGCGTTTTCATCTTTTGAGCTTCTAGTCATGAAATCTATGCAGCCTACTCAATCACTTTTTATAGCTACTGTTTACAGGCCTCCTGGGCCATATACAGCGTTCCTCTCTGAGTTTCCTGAATTCCTATCAGACCTTGTAGTCATAGCAGATCATATTCTAATTTTTGGTGATTTTAATATTCACATGGAGAAGTCCACAGACCCACTCCAAAAGTCTTTCGGAGCCATCATCGACTCAGTGGGTTTTGTCCAACATGTCTCTGGACCTACTCACTGCCACAGTCATACTCTGGACCTAGTTTTGTCCCATGGAATAAATGTTGTAGATCTTAATGTTTTTCCACAAAATCCTGGACTATCGGACCACCATTTTATTACGTTTGCAATCGCAACAAATAATCTACTCAGACCCCAACCAAGGAGCATCAAAAGTCGTGCTATAAATTCTCAGACAACACAAAAATTCCTTGATGCCCTTCCAGACTCCTTCTGCCTACCCAAGGACGTCAGAGGACAAAAATCAGTTAACCACTTAACTGAGGAACTCAATTTAACCTTGCGCAATACCCTAGATGCAGTTGCACCCCTAAAAACGGAAAACATTTGTCATAAGAAACTAGCTCCCTGGTATACAGAAAATACCCAAGCTTTGAAGCAAGCTTCCAGGAAATTGGAACGGAAATGGCGCCACACCAAACTGGAAGTCTTCCGACTAGCTTGGAAAGACAGTACCGTGCAGTACCGAAGAGCCCTCACTGCTGCTCGATCATCCTACTTTTCCAACTTAATCGAGGAAAATAAGAATAATCCAAAATTTCTTTTTGATACTGTTGCAAAGCTAACTAAAAAGCAGCATTCCCCAAGAGAGGATGGCTTTCACTTCAGCAGTAATAAATTCATGAACTTCTTTGAGGAAAAGATCATGACCATTAGAAAGCAAATTACGGACTCCTCTTTGAATCTGCGTATTCCTCCAGGGCTTAGCTGTCCTGGATCTGCACAGCTCTGCGAGGGCCTGGGATCGGGAGAGACACTTAAGTGTTTTAGTACTATATCTCTTGACACAATGATGAAAATAATCATGGCCTCTAAACCTTCAAGCTGCATACTGGATCCTATTCCTACTAAACTGCTGAAGGAGCTGCTTCCTGTGCTTGGCCCTCCTATGTTGAACATAATAAACAGCTCTCTATCCACCGGATGTGTACCAAACTCACTAAAAGTGGCAGTGATAAAGCCTCTCTTGAAAAAGCCAAACCTTGACCCGGAAAATATAAAAAACTATCGGCCTATATCGAATCTTCCATTCCTCTCAAAAATTTTAGAAAAAGCTGTTGCGCAGCAACTCACTGCCTTTCTGAAGACAAACAATGTATACGAAATGCTTCAGTCTGGTTTTAGACCCCATCATAGCACTGAGACTGCACTTGTGAAGGTGGTAAATGACCTTTTAATGGCGTCAGACCGAGGCTCTGCATCTGTCCTCGTGCTACTAGACCTTAGTGCTGCCTTTGACACCATCGATCACCACATTCTTTTGGAGAGACTGGAAACCCAAATTGGTCTACACGGACAAGTTCTGGCCTGGTTTAGATCTTACCTGTCGGAAAGATATCAGTTTGTCTCTGTGAATGGTCTGTCCTCCGACAAATCAACTGTACATTTCGGTGTTCCTCAAGGTTCCGTTTTAGGACCACTATTGTTTTCACTATATATTTTACCTCTTGGGGATGTTATTCGAAAACATAATGTTAACTTTCACTGCTATGCGGATGACACACAGCTGTACATTTCAATGAAACATGGTGAAGCCCCAAAATTGCCCTCGCTAGAAGCCTGTGTTTCAGACATAAGGAAGTGGATGGCTGAAAACTTTTTACTTTTAAACTCGGACAAAACAGAGATGCTTGTTCTAGGTCCCAAGAAACAAAGAGATCTTCTGTTAAATCTGACAATTCATCTTGATGGTTGTAAAGTCGTCTCAAATAAAACTGTGAAGGACCTCGGCGTTACTCTTGACCCTGATCTCTCTTTTGACGAACATATCAAGACTGTTTCAAGGACAGCTTTTTTCCATCTACGTAACATTGCAAAAATCAGAAATTTTCTGTCCAAAAATGATGCAGAAAAATTAATCCATGCATTTGTTACTTCTAGGTTAGACTACTGCAATGCTCTATTTTCCGGCTACCCGGATAAAGCACTAAATAAACTTCAGTTAGTGCTAAATACGGCTGCTAGAATCCTGACTAGAACCAAGAAATTTGATCATATTACTCCAGTGCTAGCTTCCCTACACTGGCTTCCTGTTAAGGCAAGGGCTGATTTCAAGGTTTTACTGTTAACCTATAAAGCGTTACATGGGCTTGCTCCTACCTATCTTTCCGAGTTGGTCCTGCCGTACATACCAATACGTACGCTACGGTCACAAGACGCAGGCCTCCTAATTGTCCCTAGAATTTCTAAGCAAACAGCGGGAGGCAGGGCTTTCTCCTATAGATCTCCATTTTTATGGAACAGTCTGCCTACCCATGTGAGAGACGCAGACTCGGTCTCAACCTTTAAGTCTTTACTGAAGACTTATCTCTTCAGTAGGTCATATGATTGAGTGTAGTCTGGCCCAGGAGTGTGAAGGTGAACGGAAAGGCTCTGGAGCAACGAACAGCCCTTGCTGTCTCTGCCGGGCCGGTTCCCCTCTCCACTGGGGTTCTCTGCCTCTAACCCTGTTGCAGGGGCTGAGTCACTGGCTTGCTGGTGCTCTTTCATGCCGTCCCTGGGAGGGGTGCGTCACTTGAGTGGGTTGAGTTACTGACGTGATCTTCCTGTCTGGGTTGGCGCCCCCCCTTGGTTTGTGCTGTGGTGGAGACCTCTGTGGGCTATACTCGGCCTTGTCTCAGGATTGTAAGTTGGTGGTTGAGGATATCCCTCTAGTGGTGCGGGGGCTGTGCTTTGGCAGAGTGGGTGGGGTTATATCCTTCCTGTTTGGCCCTGTCCGGGGGTTTCTTCGGATGGGGCCACAGTGTCTCCGGACCGCTCCTGTCTCAGCCTCCAGTATTTATGCTGTAGTAGTTTATGTGTCGGGGGGCTGGGGTTAGTTGGTTATACCTGGAGTACTTCTCCTGTCTTATCCAGTGTCCTGTGTGAATTTAAGTATGCTCTCTCTAATTCTCTCGTTCTCTCTTTCTCTCTGAGAACCTGAGCCCTAGGACCATACGTCAGGACTACCGGGCATGATGACACCTTGCTGTCCCCAGTCCGCCTGGCCTTGCTGCTATTCCAGTTTCAACTGTTCTGCCTGCGGTTACGAAACCCCTACCTGTCCCAGACCTGCTGTTTTCAACTCTTAATGATCGGCTATGAAAAGCCAACTGAGAGACCTGAGCCCTAGGACCATACGTCGGGACTACCGGCCGTGGTGACTCCTTGCTGTCCCCAGTCCGCCTGGCCTTGCTGCTATTCCAGTTTCAACTGTTCTGCCTGCGGTTATGGAACCCCTACCTGTCCCAGACCTGCTGTTTTCAACTCTTAATGATCGGCTATGAAAAGCCAACTGAGATTTATTCCTGATTATTATTTGACCATGCTTGTCACTTATGAACATTTTTGAACATCTTGGCATGGTTCTGTTATAATCTTCACCCGGCACAGCCAGAAGAGGACTGGCCACCCCTCATAGCCTGGTTCCTCTCTAGGTTTCTTCCTAGGTTTTCGCCTTTCTAGGGAGTTTTTCCTAGCCACCGTGCTTCTACACCTGCATTACTAGCTGTTTGGGGTTTTAGGCTGGGTTTCTGTACAGCACTTCGAGATATTAGCTGATGTAAGAAGGGCTATATAAAATAAAATTGATTGATTGATTGAATGAAAGTTGAGTTTAGCCGCTCTCAGAGACAAAGGAAGTGCAATAAAAGAGCGGGAAAACTGAAGAGGACTATATAAGACGGAGGGAGACCGTAAGGGGGGGTGCCACTCTGCAGACTGGTATCAGCTTTGTTGAAAACTTTAATCAAGTCATTTCTTGATGCAACAAAAACTATGTAAGACCTTATTTGTAATAAAGTATAGTGGTTATTTTCCACAACAAAAGCTCTGGGGATTAAGCTCTGTGTGTAAAGCTCTGGGGATAACGCTCTGGGGATAACGCTCTGGGGATAACGCTCTGGGGATAACGCTCTGGGGATAAAGCTCTGTGTGTAAAGCTCTGGGGATAAAGCTCTGGGGATAACGCTCTGGGGATAACGCTCTGTGTGTAAAGCTCTGGGGATAACGCTCTGGGGATAAAGCTCTGGGGATAAAGCTCTGTGTGTAAAGCTCTGGGGATAACGCTCTGGGGATAACGCTCTGGGGATAAAGCTCTGGGGATAAAGCTCTGGGGATTAAGCTCTGTGTGTAAAGCTCTGGGGATAAAGCTCTGGGGATAAAGCTCTGGGGATAAAGCTCTGGGGATAAAGCTCTGGGGATAAAGCTCTGGGGATAAAGCTCTGGGGATAACGCTCTGTGTGTAAAGCTCTGGGGATAAAGCTCTGTGTGTAAAGCTCTGGGGATAAAGCTCTGGGGATAAAGCTCTGGGGATAAAGCTCTGGGGATAAAGCTCTGTGTGTAAAGCTCTGGGGATAAAGCTCTGGGGATAACGCTCTGGGGATAAAGCTCTGGGGATAAAGCTCTGGGGATAAAGCTCTGTGTGTAAAGCTCTGGGGATAAAGCTCTGGGGATAAAGCTCTGGGGATAAAGCTCTGGGGATAAAGCTCTGGGGATAACCCTCTGGGGATAACGCTCTGGGGATAACGCTCTGGGGATAACGCTCTGGGGATAACGCTCTGGGGATAAAGCTCTGGGGATAAAGCTCTGTGTGTAAAGCTCTGGGGATAAAGCTCTGGGGATAAAGCTCTGGGGATAACGCTCTGGGGATAAAGCTCTGGGGATAAAGCTCTGCATTGTCTGTATCACCCGCAGGCGGCGGGGGTGACAGAACGCCAGCACTGTACCGTGAAGGAGAAGATTGCCAAAGCATTGAAAAGTGAAGAAAAATACTGGGTGACACACCTACCACACCTACCAGTGGAATCGATGTCTATGAGGGCATCAACGAATGCAACCACTGGACTCACACCACACGAAGTAGTTACCGGGAGACCGATGAGAGACCCATGCTCCATAATTAAAAATAATGTTTGTGCACCAAATGCCGATAGTGTACCAGTTTAAAGATAAAAACCGACTGTTTTGGCTGGGAAACCCAGTGTACCACATCACATTATGTGCTGGGCTAATGAGACCCAGGGTAAAATGTTGAATGACCAATACGCAAATAAAACTATAATTGTCGTGAAACGTATTGATCAGTCCGACGAATATGAACGGGCAAAACAGTATCTGCGGCACTATCTAGGCAGAGGTGTAATGGTGGAACAGACCGTTAGCCAGTGTAAATGGAATAGCCTAGAAGCAGATGAACAGTGTCAAGGGGTGTTAGAGTAAGACATGGGGTAACAGGCCATAACAATGTGGTGGACTGGTCACCAAAGCAGCGCTGAATTGATACATTGACAAGAGAGGTAATATGTCACTCAAATTCAGATGTGTTTTGTGGAGTAACTCCTTACATGGGTGGAAACCTCAATGCAAAATGAATCTAGTCAGTTCTGTAGGATCTTATCGGTGATTAGATCTAAAGAATGAGGGGCTCTGAAGGACACCTGCTTCTCCTTACTAGAAGGGCACATGCTTCTCCTTACTAGAAGGACACCTGCTTCTCCTTACTAGAAGGGCACATGCTTCTCCTTACTAGAAGGACACCTGCTTCTCCTTACTAGAAGGACACCTGCTTCTCCTTACTAGAAGGACACCTGCTTCTGCTTACTAGAAGGGCACCTGCTTCTCCTTACCAGAAGGGCACATGCTTCTCCTTACTAGAAGGACACCTGCTTCTCCTTACTAGAAGGACACCTTCTTCTCCTTACTAGAAGGGCACATGCTTCTCCTTACTAGAAGGACACCTGCTTCTCCTTACTAGAAGGACACCTGCTTCTCCTTACTAGAAGGACACCTGCTTCTCCTTACTAGAAGGACACCTGCTTCTCCTTACTAGAAGGACACCTGCTTCTGCTTACTAGAAGGGCACCTGCTTCTCCTTACTAGAAGGACACCTGCTTCTCCTTACTAGAAGGACACCTGCTTCTCCTTACTAGAAGGACACCTGCTTCTGCTTACTAGAAGGGCACCTGCTTCTCCTTACCAGAAGGGCACATGCTTCTCCTTACTAGAAGGACACCTGCTTCTCCTTACTAGAAGGACACCTTCTTCTCCTTACTAGAAGGGCACATGCTTCTCCTTACTAGAAGGACACCTGCTTCTCCTTACTAGAAGGACACCTGCTTCTCCTTACTAGAAGGACACCTGCTTCTCCTTACTAGAAGGACACCTGCTTCTCCTTACTAGAAGGACACCTGCTTCTGCTTACTAGAAGGGCACCTGCTTCTCCTTACCAGAAGGGCACCTGCTCTCCTTACTAGAAGGGCACCTGCTTCTCCTTACTAGAAGGGCACCTGCTTCTCCTTACTAGAAGGACACCTGCTTCTGCTTACTAGAAGGGCACCTGCTTCTCCTTACTAGAAGGACACCTGCTTCTGCTTACTAGAAGGACACCTGCTTCTCCTTACTAGAAGGGCACATGCTTCTGCTTACTAGAAGGGCACCTGCTTCTCCTTACTAGAAGGACACCTGCTTCTGCTTACTAGAAGGACACCTGCTCTCCTTACTAGAAGGACACCTGCTTCTCCTTACTAGAAGGGCATCTGCTTCTCCTTACTAGAAGGACACCTGCTTCTGCTTACTAGAAGGGCACCTGCTTCTCCTTACTAGAAGGACACCTGCTTCTGCTTACTAGAAGGACACCTGCTTCTGCTTACTAGAAGGGCACCTGCTCTCCTTACTAGAAGGACACCTGCTCTCCTTACTAAAAGGGCACCTGCTTCTCCTTACTAGAAGGACACCTGCTTCTCCTTACTAGAAGGGCACCTGCTTCTCCTTACTAGAAGGACACCTGCTTCTGCTTACTAGAAGGGCACCTGCTTCTCCTTACTAGAAGGACACCTGCTTCTGCTTACTAGAAGGACACCTGCTTCTCCTTACTAGAAGGGCACATGCTTCTGCTTACTAGAAGGGCACCTGCTTCTCCTTACTAGAAGGACACCTGCTTCTGCTTACTAGAAGGGCACATGCTTCTCCTTACTAGAAGGGCACCTGCTCTCCTTACTAGAAGGACACATGCTCTCCTTACTAAAAGGGCACCTGCTTCTCCTTACTAGAAGGGCACCTGCTTCTCCTTACTAGAAGGGCACCTGCTTCTCCTTACTAAAAGGAAACCTGCTCTCCTTACTAGAAGGAAACCTGCTCTCCTTACTAGAAGGAATGTCGTTAAGGGCTATGATCAACAATACCCATAAACGGAATTTGTTAGCCATCACGGATGTAGTGTTGTCTCTTATGGGGGCGAACTGACACCTCACTTAATGATCTGTTGGTCTCACCCTGTGCAGCTTACGCAACCTCGGACATGGAGAAGTATATAGTTGTGGTTACTTTGCATTTGTTGAAAATCAC